>NW_027040092.1:51995-86995 GCF_034236695.1 Oncorhynchus nerka | reverse complement strand
ACATCAGACAACAATACATCAGACAACAATACATCAGACAACACCACAAAGAGACAACAATACATCAGACAACACCACAAAGAGACAACAATACATCAGACAACACCACAAAGAGACAACAATACATCAGACAACACCACAAAGAGACAACAATACATCAGACAACACCACAAAGAGACAACAATACATCAGACAACACCACAAAGAGACAACAATACATCAGACAACAATACATCAGACAACACCACAAAGAGACAACAATACATCAGACAACACCACAAAGAGACAACAATACATCAGACAACACCACAAAGAGACAACAATACATCAGACAACAATACATCAGACAACACCACAAAGAGACAACAATACATCAGACAACACCACAAAGAGACAACAATACATCAGACAACACCACAAAGAGACAACAATACATCAGACAACAATACATCAGACAACACCACAAAGAGACAACAATACATCAGACAACACCACAAAGAGACAACAATACATCAGACAACACCACAAAGAGACAACAATACATCAGACAACACCACAAAGAGACAACAATACATCAGACAACACTACAAAGAGACAACAATACATCAGACAACAATACATCAGACAACACCACAAAGAGACAACAATACATCAGACAACAATACATCAGACAACAATACATCAGACAACACCACAAAGAGACAACAATAAATCAGACAACAATACATCAGACAACACCACAAAGAGACAACAATACATCAGACAACACCACAAAGAGACAACAATAAATCAGACAACAATACATCAGACAACAATACATCAGACAACACCACAAAGAGACAACAATACATCAGACAACACCACAAAGAGACAACAATACATCAGACAACACCACACAGAGACAACAATACATCAGACAACACCACAAAGAGACAACAATACATCAGACAACACCACAAAGAGACAACAATACATCAGACAATACCACAAAGAGACAACAATACATCAGACAACACCACAAAGAGACAACAATACATCAGACAACACCACAAAGAGACAACAATACATCAGTCAACACCACAAAGAGACAACAATACATCTGTAAACACCACAAAGAGACAACAATACATCAGACAACAATACATCAGACAACAATACATCTGTAAACACCACAAAGAGACAACAATACATCAGACAACAATACATCAGACAACAATACATCAGACAACACCACAAAGAGACAACAATAAATCAGACAACAATACATCAGACAACAATACATCAGACAACACCACAAAGAGACAACAATACATCAGACAACACCACAAAGAGACAACAATACATCAGACAACACCACACAGAGACAACAATACATCAGACAACACCACAAAGAGACAACAATACATCAGACAACACCACAAAGAGACAACAATACATCAGACAATACCACAAAGAGACAACAATACATCAGACAACACCACAAACGACAACAATACATCAGACAACACCACAAAGAGACAACAATACATCAGACAACACCACAAAGAGACAACAATACATCAGACAACACCACAAAGAGACAACAATACATCAGACAACACCACAAAGAGACAACAATACATCAGACAACACCACAAAGAGACAACAATACATCAGACAACACCACAAAGAGACAACAATACATCAGACAACACCACAAAGAGACAACAATACATCAGACAACAATACATCAGACAACACCACAAAGAGACAACAATACATCAGACAACACCACAAAGAGACAACAATACATCAGACAACACCACACAGAGACAACAATACATCAGACAACACCACAAAGAGACAACAATACATCAGACAACACCACAAAGAGACAACAATACATCAGACAATACCACAAAGAGACAACACCACAAAGAGACAACAATACATCAGACAACACCACAAAGAGAAAACAATACATCAGACAACACCACACAGAGACAACAATACATCAGACAACACCACAAAGAGACAACAATACATCAGACAACACCACAAAGAGACAACAATACATCAGACAACACCACAAAGAGACAACAATACATCAGACAACACCACAAAGAGACAACAATACATCAGACAACACCACAAAGAGACAACAATACATCAGACAACAATACATCAGACAACAATACATCAGACAACAATACATCAGACAACAATACATCAGACAACACCACAAAGAGACAACAATACATCAGACAACACCACAAAGAGACAACAATACATCAGACAACACCACAAAGAGACAACAATACATCAGACAACACCACAAAGAGACAATAATACATCAGACAACAATACATCAGACAACACCACAAAGAGACAACAATACATCAGACAACAATACATCAGACAACACCACAAAGAGACAACAATATATCAGACAACAGCACAAAGAGACAACAATACATCAGACAACACCACAAAGAGACAACAATACATCAGACAACAATACATCAGACAACACCACAAAGAGACAACAATACATCAGACAACACCACAAAGAGACAACAATACATCAGACAACACCACAAAGAGACAACAATACATCAGACAACACCACAAAGAGACAACAATACATCAGACAACAATACATCAGACAACAATATATCAGACAACACTACAAAGAGACAACAATACATCAGACAACACCACAAAGAGACAACAATACATCAGACAACACCACAAAGAGACAACAATACATCAGACAACAATACATCAGACAACACCACAAAGAGACAACAATACATCAGACAACACCACAAAGAGACAACAATACATCAGACAACACCACAAAGAGACAACAATACATCAGACAACAATACATCAGACAACACCACTGTTACGGATACAGTTATCCTGTGTGTGTGTGTTTCTTTTCTCTCCTTCTCCCCTCACAGGTGAAAATCATCACTCCCCAATCAGTCAACAATCAATCATCAATCAGAAGACACACCTCCTCCTACTTCCTACCCTATCACAGTTCCTTCCCCATGGTTTAAAAACCCCATCATTTGTTTGTTCTAGAGCTCAATCTCAAGCAATCTCTAGCTCAATCTCTAGCTCAATCTCTCTGTAAATGCCATGTCTGTAGGTCTCTGTGTTTCACTCTCGCTTTGTGTCTTAACCTCTCTTTTGTTTAACCTGTTAGTCCTATAGGGGCAGTATTTCATTTTTGGATAAAAAGACGTGCCCGTTTTAAGCGCAATATTTTGTCACGAAAAGATGCTCGAATATGCTTGGAATTGATAGCTTTGGAAAGAAGACAGTCTTACGTTTCCAGAAATGCAAAGATTTTCACTGTGAGTCCCTTAGAACAAATGTTTCGGGCAAAACCAAGATGTATGACCGACCAGGAAATGCACAGGATTTCTGAGGCTACGTTTTCCATGATCGTCTTATATGGCTGTGAATGCGACAGGAATGAACGGACTCTTTCTCTTGTTTCCCCAAGGTCTCTGCAGCATTGTGACGTATTTGTAGGCATATCATTGGAAGATTGACCATAAGAGACTACATTTACCAGGTGTCCCGCTAGGTGTCTGCGTGGCAATTGGTGCGCAAAAGTCAGGTCCCGGTATTTTTCCATTCAAATCTCAGAACAAACCAGGCTACAAGGACGGTGCTTTCAATGGAGAGAAATATGACAAACCACCTTCAGGATTGATTCAAACAACGTTTTCCATGTTTCAGTCGATATTATGGAGTTAATTCGGAAAAAAGTTCGACATGTAGGTGACTGAATTTTCGGTTAGTTTCGGTAGCCATATGCATAGTAACAAAAGGGAACGATGTGTCCTACACAAGAATCTTTCAGGAAAAACTGGACATCTGCTATGTAACTGAGAGTCTCCTCATTGAAACATCTGAAGTTCTTCAAAGGTAAATTATTTTATTTGATTCCTTGGCTGGTTTTTGTGAATATGTTGCGTGCTAAATGCTAATGCTAACGCTAAGCTAGCTATCACCACTCTTACACAAATTAGTGATTTTCTCTGGTTCTAAAGCATATTTTGAAAATCTGAGACGACTGGATTGTTAAGAAAATGATAAGCTTGAGAACAGGCATATTTATTTCGTTTCATTTGCGATTTTTAAAAATCTCTAACGTTGCGTTATGCTAATGAGCTTGAGGCTGTAGTAACGATACCGCATGCGGGATGGGGCGGACTAAGAGGTTAAGCACCTCATAGCACTTTGTCATCACCTGTGAGTATTGTTTTTGGTTATGGTGTTTGTTTGTTGCTGGTGGGAAAAGGGGAAACCAAGACAAGTCGCCCATGGGCATACACTACCCGTAGGTGAACTTTGTTAAATACACTAGTTAGAACTGGGCGGACCACCCACTGTATTTTTGGTTAGTTAGTTAGCTGTTGTTAAAGTAGGCTAGTCTAGCTTAGGGGTGTTTTTGAATACTTATTGTTTCTTTCCTTGGGTCCAGCTCAGCCCCTTTTCCTGCTCCCCCCATTACCGTGTGTTTATAAATAAACCTAGAGTTTGACGGTAGATTTCTGTTGTCGTGGTTATTTCGTGCACACTTTTACTTTGTCACCATAATAATTTGCATGAGTTATGTTACGGGTCTCAATACCATCCCCCCTAGACTGTCGGGCCAAAAGGGATTCGTAACAATATCTAATTGACTGATGGACGGTGACTTGCTGGTGACTCTTGTCCATTTGCAATGTGTTTAAACAGTGAGGTACCATCACCAAAAGTGACATTCTGAAATCAACCCTAACGAGCCATTGAGATGAACCAGAATCACTGCCCAGCCATCCCGAGTTCATCGGGCCAGTCAATTTCACATTCCTGCAGGGTTTTTATAGCATGACAAATTTGTGATGGTACCTGCCCATTGAACCATATTGCAAATGCACAGTGACTTTGCAAAAGTGAGAAAACATAAACAAATGGACATGATGAAATCAACACAACGAGTGATGGAAAGGTACAACTATCACTGCTCGGCCATCCTGTGTTCATCAGGCCAGTCAAATTAGCATTTTTGAGCATGTCAAATTTCATATGGTAAATGCCAATTGAACCATATTGCAAATGCACGTGCACTTGCAATATGATTGTATAGTGAAAAAACATCACCAAATGGACATGATGAAATCAACACAACGAGTGATGGAAAGGTACAACTATCACTGCTCGGCCATCCTGTGTTCATCAGGCCAGTCAATTTTGCATTTTTGAGCATGTCAAATTTCATATGGCATTTGGCCCCAAAAAAAGTGACTTTTGACTTTGACTTTTGACTTCCTATGAAATCATATTGTAAATGGACAAATCATATTTCTTATGCACAAGTAAAAAAAATATATATATATAATATTAAAATACAACTAAAGTATGTTAATACAGTTCTTATACGTGTGTAATTGACACAAAATTTGAAAGAATTTCGAAAAACGGTCCAGTTTTTTACAAAATTTTGACATTTTTGACTTTTGACTTTTGACTTCCTATGAAATCATATTGAAAATGGACAAAACATATTCCTTATGCGCATGTAAAAACAAAAAAAAATTATGATAATAAAATTGGACAAAAGTATATTCATACAGTTCTTACACATGTGTAATTGACAAAAAAATCGAAAGAATTTCGAAAAACGGTCCAGAAAGCACTTTTTTAAGGGGTGATACGTTTTTGACAAAAAAATCATTTTTTCAAAATTTTGCTTTTGGACGTTGACTTGGGTTACATTTCCAATATGAAAAACCACGGTGGAGCGGATTCGCCACCTGTTGGATTTTTAAAGTGTTACAACTGGCAATTGCCATATGGCATTTGCAATACACTTTGGATGAATCAACGCCGAATTGGGTGGTATTGGACAATGTGTATATGGTTTGTCCGATGCCAATGACTTGCCATTCATTTTTGTCCAATACAGGGGGGTCTTCCCTTACTATTTAAAGGGTTAAGCGTATCTTTATGCAATACACCCCTCTCTCCTGATTACAATCAAAAACTCTCATCTTCACTCTACTCTACCTTCTTCCATACTGGGCGAGTGGATTCATATAGCCCTCTCTCTCCAAATGAGCTATGACCTGTGTCCACGATCAATATGGGAACCTGCACCGATATATACCATAATGGCTCAGAGTCCTAGACTGCCATGTAGTTAGAGACTCCATTTTGGTCTACATAAAACTCCATTGAGAGATCCTTCCCAACCTCTACTCTAACTTCCTGTCTACCCAGATCTAGGGATCTCTTATGCTTATTTTGGAACAAAATCCTCATCGTCTAAACCATGGGTCAAATTACCACTCTCCGCATACTCAAGTAGGACGTGCTGTATCAGGAATATGTCACCCATGATAAGACAGCTCAGACGAACAGCTTCCATGTGAAGCCCCACCCTCTCCCCGAGAACACATCACTTAGCAAGAGCCAGACACATCTTCACTTCTATGAACAACAACAGTGAGGAAAGGACAGGTAAGGTATTTTTCATTCAAGAGATGGCCCCCAGAATTCTGTTAATTCCAGTTCTCCTCTCGAACTCTGTTTGTGTTCGACGGGTCAGGGGTCTTACTCTCCCGCAGTGCGATATGAATCCGGGTAGCTCTTTCAGCTAGCTGTCACCAGGAGTCTTTGGTATGGTCCCCCCAAACAAGCCTCTGGGACTGGATTGAGTGACTTCACCTGTAGTTCACCTGTAGTGCATAAAATCTTGGACATACAGGCTTGGTTAACAAACAGTTTCATTTGTTCTATCTGATTATTAGCTAAAAAAAATATATTAGTTAATTATCCCGTAGGTCACATCCTATCCTAGAACACAACTTACCCATCCCCCCTTTGATACCTGGCTCTGCCCAGGTAACAACCTTGCCTACTCTAAACAATGACTTAGGTAAGATTAGTAAATTATCCTTATGTCTGACATCATCATGTAGGAGCCCCTTTCATTCTCCACATGTCCACTTCTCCCTTGGGCGTCCATTCATATCTATCCTGTACCAATTCTTTGTCAAGTGTCTTATATACTTTAAGAAGTATCTGTGCTACTTATATATGTTCTTAAATATATATTTACTGATTTAAACAGTAACCCTTTTCTCTCCTATCTCTCAAATACCACTAAGCGTCTCACTGTTTGACTTGATCTACAATCATTGATTTTAGAAAGAACATGTCTATGAGTGGCTTTTCTCTAAAGTCCTTACATTTCCTTAATCAATCTATCTTGATCCTAACAATAATCCTAAATCATCATAGATGTCATATATCCCTTTCAAATGTAATACTATTAAAATAAAAAACTCATAATAGTCAAACAAAGCCAGAAAACCTGCTAACCATATCAAATCCTTCCCACCCTAATAAGCTCTTTCCTTCAGGGATCCTGAATTGAAATGATTCAGTATTTTATCAGACAATAACATGAATTAACCTTAAAATCAGTTTCATCAATAATTTAATATATGTTGCATAGAGTGGGATACCTTATCGACAGTAATTTATCACCCCTAAGAACTGAAACTTATTTATTTTCATTAATAACTTTTAATGCTTATAGAAATCACTATTTTTCTATGTATTTTCCTGCCCTATTGGCTTCATATACAGTGGGAAGAACAAGTATTTGACATACTGCCGATTTTGCAGGTTCCTACTTACAAAGCATGTAGAGGTCTGTACTTTTTATCATAGGTACACTTCAACATTGTATGATTTTTAAGTAATTAATTTGCATTTTATTGCATGACAAATATTTGATACATCAGAAAAGCAGAACTTAATATTTGGTAAAGAAACCTTTGTTTGCAGTTACAGAGATCATATGTTTCCTGTAGTTCTTGACCAGGTTTGCACACACTGCAGCAGGGATTTTGACCCACTCCTCCATACAGACCTTCTCCAGATCCTTCAGGTTTCGGGGCTGTCGCTGGGCAATACGGACTTTCAGCTCCCTCCAAAGATTTTCTATTGTGTTCAGGTCTGGAGACTGGCTAGGCCACTCCAGGACCTTGAGATGCTTCTTACGGAGCCACTCCTTAGTTGCCCTGACTGTGTGTTTCGGGTCGTTGTCATGTTGGAAGACCCAGCCACGACCCATCTTCAATGCTCTTACTCAGGGAAGGAGGTTGTTGGCCAAGATCTCGCGATACATGGCCCCATCCATCCTATCCTCAATACGGTGCAGTCGTCCTGTCCCCTTTGCAGAAAAGCATCCCCAAATAATTATGTTTCCACCTCCATGCTTCACAGTTGGGATGGTATTCTTGGGGTTGTACTCATCCTTATTCTTCCTCCAAACACAGCGAGTGAAGTTTAGACCAAAAAGCTCAATTTTTGTCTCATCAGACCACATGACCTTCTCCCATTCCTCCTCTGGACCATCCAGATGGTTATGAGCAAGGGGACCTTGCGTGGGCTGCAGGATTTTAATCCATGACGGCGTAGTGTGTTACTAATGGTTTTCTTTGAGACTGTGGTCCCAGCTCTCTTCAGGTCATTGACCAGGTCCTGCCGTGTAGTTCTGGGCTGATCCCTCACCTTCCTCATGATCATTGATGCCCCACTAGGTGAGATCTTGCATGGATCCCCAGACTGAGGGTGATTGACCGTCATCTTGAACTTCTTCCATTTTCTAATAATTTTGCCAACAGTTGTTGCCTTCTCACCAAGCTGCTTGCCTATTGTCCTGTAACCCATCCCAGCCTTGCGCAGGTCTACAATTTTACCCCCGATGTCCTTACACCCTCTCTGGTCTTGGCCATTGTGGAGAGGTTGGAGTCTTTTTGATTGAGTGTGTGGACAGGTGTCTTTTATACAGGTAACGAGTTGAAACAGGTGCAGTTAATACAGGTAATGAGTAGAGAACAGGAGGGCTTCTTAAAGAAAAACTAACAGGTCTGTGAGAGCCGGAATTCTTACTGGTTGGTAGGTGATCAAATACTTATGTCATGCAATAAAATGCAAATTAATGACTTAAAAATCCTACAATGTGATTTTCTGGATTTTTGTTTTTGTAACGGTTTTCTAATGGTGAAGGAGAGTCGGACCAAACTGCAGCGTGTAGATTTCGATCCATGTTTAATAAAACAACGTAACACGAATCAAAACACAAACTCAACAAAACAATAAACGGAATGAAAACTGAAACAGCCTAAACTGATGCAAACTAACACAGAATAAGGACATCAAGACACTAAGGACAATCACCCACACCAAACTCAAAGAATATGGCTGCATAAATATGGTTCCCAATCAGAGACAACGATAAACACCTGCCTCTGATTGAGAACCACTTCAGACAGCCATAGACTTATCTAGAACACCCCACTAGCTACAATCCCCCATATATACACACCACATACAAAAACCCATGCCACACCCTGGCCTGACCAAATAAATAAAGATAAACACAAAATACTTCGACCAGGGCGTGACAGTTTTAGATTCCGTCTCTCACAGTTGAAGTGTACCTATGATAAAAAATGACAGACCTCTACATGCTTCGTAAGTAGGAAAACCTGCAAAATCGGCAGTGTATCAAATACTTGTTCTCCCCACTATATATATTCAACAATAGGAACAAGTCAACTCATACCAGTTCTATGATCATTCTGGGAGGACAAACACAATAATAATGTGTATTTGTATCTGTTTCCGAACTTGGTTTCTGTTGCTAATGATCTGTTGTTGGATGGTAACAGAGTAATTGCATAGCAGCTTCTGACATTTCTGAATGTTTTTTTGTTTAGATTAGATTTCCTTGAACATATTTTCTGTCTGTTTAATCTGTTATCAATAGATGGTCAAGGTATTGATTATCTGTTATCAATAGATGGTCAAGGTATTGATTATCTGTTATCAATAGATGGTCAAGGTATTGATTATCTGTTATCAATAGATGGTCAAGGTATTGATTATCTGTTATCAATAGATGGTATATTGATTATCTGTTATCAATAGATGGTCAGATTGATTATCTGTTATCAATAGATGGTCAAGGTATTGATTATCTGTTATCAATAGATGGTCAAGGTATTGATTATCTGTTATCAATAGATGGTCGAGGTATTGATTATCTGTTATCAATAGATGGTCGAGGTATTGATTATCTGTTATCAATAAGATGGTCAAGGTATTGATTATCTGTTATCAATAGATGGTCAAGGTATTGATTATCTGTTATCAATAGATGGTCAAGGTATTGATTATCTGTTATCAATAGATGGTCAAGGTATTGATTATCTGTTATCAATAGATGGTCAAGGTATTGATTATCTGTTATCAATGATTATTATATTGCCAACTGCCTGTCCAAAATGCCACGGTCGTAGTAGCATAAAAACATGTGAAGGACTACAACCTGAGGAGACGGTTTGTCCTCACAGCTCCTACAGGCCCTGGTGTACGAGGATGAAGTGCAGGTGGACAGCACTGCTTGGTCCTGGACAGCAGGAGGAGCAGAGGATGATGGGAAGGTTCACCTCAAGCAAAGGCTCTTTGTGCTCTTTGTGAAGAGAAGCTTCACTGTCAAGACATTGAGGATGATGTCTTCACTGTCAAGATGTTCCACTCACAGGAGCAGGCACTGATCGTGGAGGAATAACAACATTACACAGAGCAAGATGTTCCACTCACAGGAGCAGGCACTGATCGTGGAGGAATAACAATATTACACAGAGCAAGATGGATTTTGTCTTGGGGCAAGAGTTGTCCTTGGGGAAAGTGATGAGCTCCAGCAGGAGCAGAAGGACAATTTGGAGGTTAGAGGCTGAGGGTGATGACTACAGAAACTGATGATGGAGGACATCCAGAAGTGAATGATGGCTGATGATGATGACTACAACAACGATGGTGATATTGATGGAGGAATAGATGAATGAGGCTGAGGGTGATGACTACAACAACGATGGTGATGTTGATGGAGGAATAGATGAATGAGGTTGAGGGTGATGACTACAACAACGATGGTGATGTTGATGGAGGAATAGATGAATGAGGCTGAGGGTGATGACTACAACAACGATGGTGATGTTGATGGAGGAATAGATGAATGAGGCTGAGGGTGATGACTACAACAACAATGGTGATGTTGATGGAGGAATAGATGAATGAGGCTGAGGGTGATGACTACAACAACGATGGTGATATTGATGGAGGAATAGATGAATGAGGCTGAGGGTGATGACTACAACAACGATGGTGATGTTGATGGAGGAATAGATGAATGAGGCTGAGGGTGATGACTACAACAACGATGGTGATATTGATGGAGGAATAGATGAATGAGGCTGAGGGTGATGACTACAACAACGATGGTGATATTGATGGAGGAATAGATGAATGAGGCTGAGGGTGATGACTACAACAACGATGGTGATGGAGGAATAGATGAATGAGGCTGAGGGTGATGACTACAACAACGATGGTGATGTTGATGGAGGAATAGATGAATGAGGCTGAGGGTGATGACTACAGCAACGATGGTGATGTTGATGGAGGAATAGATGAATGAGGCTGAGGGTGATGACTACAACAACGATGGTGATGTTGATGGAGGAATAGATGAATGAGGCTGAGGGTGTTGACTACAACAACGATGGTGATGTTGATGGAGGAATAGTGAGGGTGTGTTGTTATGTCCATTCTGTTTTAATTGATGTCTTTGTATTCCGGTCCTTTGTTTATATTGGTATGTTTTATTGCTGTTTCCTGGGTTAAAAGAAGCACATTTCTGTTTAATTGTTAGATGTGGTTCAGGCCTACAGAGAAACACATTTAGAGATCAAGCCTTGTTGACTCCGTCATTTCAGATACATTTACAGTGTTGCATGTAATTGATGTCATGTTGAGGAGAACCTGACTTGAGCCTGATAAACCCCAAGAGTCTAATGGAATAGACAGGTTTGCTTCCTCATTGACCTGTTAGTTGTGGATTTGAAAATATCTTTTATTTGACCTTTATTTAATAAATAGGTCTGTTAGTTTATTTTGAAATATTGTCATTTGAACATCTAGATCTACTATTGATTTGTAATGAGTAAATAAGAACATATTTGATTGAAACCCTCAAAAGTTTATGTCCACATGCAACAAGACATTGGCTTTAGGGTTCAGTAGAGCTTAAAGAAACACATTTTCACCTTGTCTGAACGCCATTTCAGAACATTTACTTTGCTGGGCTGGGTTGAATATAACGTGTGGTCATCATATAGGCCAGGCTACACATATTCATATACAGCAGACAGGCCTACAAGTTGTTGACATTTAAAGGAAATGTTCCCCCTTCATGGAGACTCACAGTAAACACTATGGGCTGGTTGAATATAACGTTACTCATCATATAGGCCAGGCTACACATATTCATATACAGCAGACAGGCCAGCAAGTTGTTGACATTTAAAGGAGATGTTCCCCCTTCATGGATACTCACTGTAAACACTGCAATGTTGGAATAGTCTGAAATGACCTTTAACATTTCTGTGGCAGAAGTCTGAAATGACCTTTACATTTCTATGGACTTAGTCTGAAATGACCTTTATTTAATTTCTATGTGTCTCAGCTGGGATTCTTTCTGAATGTTCTGGGGAATCCATTCTTGTTGCTCCATCGTTCTTTCGTTGGAAGAACAGCTACATTTTGTTTGAACGTCATTCTTTTAATGTATGTAACAACAGTTCTCTCATCAATAGCCAGGCTTAAACAATCAGTTCTCTCATCAATAGCCAGGGAAACAACAGTTCTCTCATCAATAGCCAGGGAAACAACAGTTCTCTAATCAATAGCCAGGGGAACAACAGTTCTCTCATCAATAGCAGGGAAACAACAGTTCTCTCATCAGTAGCCAGGGAAACAACAGTTCTCTCATCAATAGCCAGGGAACAACAGTTCTCTAATCAATAGCCAGGGAATAACAGTTCTTTCATCAATAGGCCAGGCTACAGTATTCATATCAGCAGACAGGCCAACAACAGTTCTTGATCAATTAGCCAGGAAATGTTCTCCCTCATCAATAGCCAGGGAAACAACAGTTCTCTCATCAGTAGCCAGGGAAACAACAGTTCTCTCATCAATAGCCAGGGAAACAACAGTTCTCTATCAATAGCCAGGGAACAACAGTTCTCACAATTCCAGGGAACAACAGTTCTCTCATCAATAGCCAGGGAAACAACAGTTCTCTCATCAATAGCCAGGGAAACAACAGTTCTCTCATCAATAGCCAGGGAAACAACAGTTCTCTCATCAATAGCCAGGGAAACAACAGTTCTCTAATCATCAGGGGAACAACAGTTCTCTCATCAATAGCCAGGGAAACAACAGTTCTCTCATCAATAGCCAGGGAAACAACAGTTCTCTCATCAATAGCCAGGGGAACAACAGTTCTCTAATCAATAGCCAGGGGAACAACAGTTCTTTCATCAATAGCCAGGGAAACAACAGTTCTCTCATCAATAGCCAGGGAAACAACAGTTCTCTCATCAATAGCCAGGGAAACAACAGTTCTCTCATCAATAGCCAGGGAAACAACAGTTCTCTCATCAATAGCCAGGGAAACAACAGTTCTCTCATCAATAGCCAGGGAAACAACAGTTCTCTCATCAGTAGCCAGGGAAACAACAGTTCTCTCATCAATAGCCAGGGGAACAACAGTTCTCTAATCAATAGCCAGGGGAACAACAGTTCTCTCATCAATAGCCAGGGAAACAACAGTTCTCTCATCAGTAGCCAGGGAAACAACAGTTCTCTCATCAATAGCCAGGGGAACAACAGTTCTCTAATCAATAGCCAGGGGAACAACAGTTCTTTCATCAATAGCCAGGGAAACAACAGTTCTCTCATCAATAGCCAGGGAAACAACAGTTCTCTCATCAATAGCCAGGGAAACAACAGTTCTCTCATCAATAGCCAGGGAAACAACAGTTCTCTCATCAATAGCCAGGGAAACAACAGTTCTCTCATCAATAGCCAGGGAACAACAGTTCTCTCATCAATAGCCAGGGGAAACAACAGTTCTCTCATCAATAGCCAGGGGAACAACAGTTCTCTCATCAATAGCCAGGAGAACAACAGTTCTCTCATCAATAGCCAGGAAACAACAGTTCTCTCATCAATAGCCAGGGAACAACAGTTCTCTGATCAATAGCCAGGGAAACAACAGTTCTCTCATCAATAGCCAGGAGAACAACAGTTCTCTCATCAATAGCCAGGGAAACAACAGTTCTCTCATCAATAGCCAGGGAACAACAGTTCTCTCATCAATAGCCAGGGAAACAACAGTTCTCTCATCAATAGCCAGGGGAACAACAGTTCTCTCATCAATAGACAGGGGAACAACAGTTCTCTGATCAATAGCCAGGGAAACAACAGTTCTCTCATCAATAGCCAGGAAACAACAGTTCTCTCATCAATAGCCAGGGAAACAACAGTTCTCATCAATAGGGTTCTCTCATCAATAGAAACAACAGTTCTCTCATCAATAGCCAGGGAAACAACAGTTCTCTCATCAATAGCCAGGGGTTCCAAACAACAGTTCTCTTTTCAATAGCCAGGGAAACAACAGTTCTCTCATCAATAGCCAGGAAACAACAGTTCTCTCATCAATAGTAGCCAGGGAAACAACAGTTCTCTCATCAATAGTTCTCCAGGGAAACAACAGTTCTCTCATCAATAGCCAGGGGGGGTTTCAGTTCTCTCACAGCCAGGGGAACAACAGTTCTCTCATCGATAGCCAGGGGAACAACAGTTCTCTGATCAATAGCCAGGGAAACAACAGTTCTCTCATCAATAGCCAGGAGAACAACAGTTCTCTCATCAACAGACAGGAGAACAACTGTTCTCTCATCAATAGACAGGGGAACAACAGTTCTCTGATCAATAGCCAGGGAAACAACAGTTCTCTCATCAGTAGCCAGGAGAACAACAGTTCTCTCATCAATAGCGAGAAACAACAGTTCTCTCATCAACAGCCAGGGGAACAACAGTTCTCTCATCAATAGCTAGGAGAACAACAGTTCTCTCATCAATAGGAGGGGAACAACAGTTCTCTCATCAATAGACAGGGGAACAACAGTTCTCTGATCAATAGCCAGGGAAACAACAGTTCTCTCATCAGTAGCCAGGAGAACAACAGTTCTCTCATCAATAGCCAGGGAAACAACAGTTCTCTCATCAGTAGCCAGGGAAACAACAGTTCTCTCATCAATAGCCAGGGGAAAAACAGTTCTCTAATCAATAGCCAGGGGAACAACAGTTCTCTCATCAATAGCCAGGGAAACAACAGTTCTCTCATCAATAGCCAGGGAAACGACAGTTCTCTCATCAATGGCCAGGAGAACAACAGTTCTCTCATCAATAGCTAGGAGAACAACTGTTCTCTCATCAATAGCCAGGGAAACAAGCCACAGTTCTCTGATCAATAGCCAGGGAAACAACAGTTCTCTCATCAATAGCCAGGAGAACAACAGTTCTCTCATCAATAGCCAGGGAAACAACAGTTCTCTCATCAATAGACAGGGGAACAACAGTTCTCTGAGCAATAGCCAGGGAAACAACAGTTCTCTCATCAGTAGCCAGGAGAACAACAGTTCTCTCATCAATAGCCAGGGTGAACAACAGTTCTCTCATCAATAGCCAGGGAAACAAGAGTTCTCTGATCAATAGCCAGGGAAACAACAGTTCTCTCATCAGTAGCCATGAGAACAACAGTTCTCTGATCAATAGCCAGGGAAACAACAGTTCTCCATCAGTAGCCAGGAGAACAACAGTTCTCTGATCAATAGCCAGGGAAACAACAGTTCTCTCATCAGTAGCCAGGAGAACAACAGTTCTCTGATCAATAGCCATGGAAACAACAGTTCTCTTATCAATAGCGAGGAAACAACAGTTCTCTCATCAACAGCCAGGGAACAACAGTTCTCTCATCAATAGCCAGGGAAACAACAGTTCTCTCATCAGTAGCCAGGGAAACAACAGTTCTCTCATCAATAGGAGGAAACAACAGTTCTCTCATCAGTAGCCAGGGAAACAACAGTTCTCTCATCAGTAGCCAGGGAAACAACAGTTCTCTGATCAATAGCAGGAAACAACAGTTATCTTATCAATAGCGAGGAAACAGATTCTCTCATCAACAGCCAGGGGAACAACAGTTCTCTCATCAATAGCCAGGGAAACAACAGTTCTCTCATCAGTAGCCAGGAAACAACAGTTCTCTCATGAATAGCCAAGGAAACAACAGTTCTCTCATCAAAGCCAGGGAAACAACAGTTCTCTCATCAGTAGCCAGGAGAACAACAGTTCTCTGATCAGAGCCAGGGAAACAACAGTTCTCTCATCAATAGCCAGGGAAACAACAGTTCTCTCATCAATAGCCAGGAGAACAACAGTTCTCTCTCAGATCAATATCAGGGGACAGAGCCAGGGAAACAACAGTTCTCTCATCAGTAGCCAGGGAAACAAGGAGTTCTCTCATCAATAGCCAGGGGAACAACAGTTCTCTCATCAATAGCCAGGGAAACAACAGTTCTCTCATCAGTAGCCAGGGAAACAACAGTTCTCTCATCAATGGAGCCAGGGAACAACAGTTCTCTAATCAATAGCCAGGGAACAACAGTTCTGGGATCAGTAGCCAGGGAAACAACAGTTCTCATCAATAGCCAGGGAAACAACAGTTCTCTCATCAGTAGCCAGGAAACAACAGTTCTCTCATCAGTAGCAAGGGAAACAACAGTTCTCTCATCAATAGCCAGGGAAACAACAGCTCTCTCATCAATAGCCAGGGAAACAACAGTTCTCTCATCAATAGCCAGGGGAACAACAGTTCTCTCATCAGTAGCCAGGGGAACAACAGTTCTCTCATCAATAGCCAGGGAAACAACAGTTCTCTCATCAGTAGCCAGGAGAACAACAGTTATCTCATCAATAGCCAGGGGAACAACAGTTCTCTCATCAATAGCCAGGAGAACAACAGTTATCTCATCAATAGGGGGAACAGTTCTCTCATCAATAGACAGGGAAACAACAGTTCTCTCTCATCAGATAGGGGAAACAACAGTTCTCTGATCAATAGCCATGGAAACAACAGTTCTCTCATCAGTAGCCAGGAGAACAACAGTTCTATGATCAATAGCCAGGGAAACAACAGTTCTCTCATCAGTAGCCAGAGAACAACAGTTCTCTGATCAATAGCCAGGAAACAACAGTTCTCTCATCAATAGCTGGAAACAACAGTTCTCTCATCAATAGCCAGGAGAACAACAAGAGATCAATAGCCAGGGAAACAACAGTTCTCTCATCAATAGCCAGGGAAACAACAGTTCTCTCATCAATAGCCAAATGAATAACAGTTCTCTCATCAATAGCCAGGAGAACAACAGTTCTCTCATCAATAGCCAGGGAAACAACAGTTCTCTCATCAATAGCCAGAGAAACAACAGTTCTCTCATCAATAGCCAGGAGAACAACAGTTCTCTCATCAATAGCCAGGGGAACAACAGTTCTCTCATCAACAGCCAGGGGAACAACAGTTCTCTCATCAATAGCCAGGAGAACAACAGTTCTCTCATCAGTAGCCAGGGAAACAACAGTTCTCTCATCAATAGCCAGGGAACAACAGTTCTCTCATCAATAGCCAGGGGAACAACAGTTCTCTCATCAATAGCCAGGGAAACAACAGTTCTCTCATCAATAGCCAGGGAAACAACAGTTCTCTCATCAATAGCCAGGGAAAAGTGAACAGTTCTCTCATCAATAGCCAGGAGAACAACAGTTCTCTCATCAATAGGTAGGAGAACAACAGTTCTCTCATCAATAGCCAGGGAAACAACAGTTCTCTGATCAATAGCCAGGGAAACAACAGTTCTCTCATCAATAGCCAGGAGAACAACAGTTCTCTCATCAATAGAGGGAAACAACAGTTCTCTCATCAATAGCCAGGAAACAACAGTTCTCTCATCAATAGCCAGGGAAACAACAGTTCTCTCATCAATAGCCAGGAAACAACAGTTCTCTCATCAATAGCTGGAGAACAACAGTTCTCTCATCAATAGCCAGGGAAACAACAGTTCTCTGATCAATAGCCAGGGAAACAACAGTTCTCTCATCAATAGCCAGGAGAACAACAGTTCTCTCATCAAGAGCCAGGGAAACAACAGTTCTCTCATCAATAGCCAGGGAAACAAGTTCTCTCATCAATAGCCAGGGAAACAACAGTTCTCTCATCAGTAGCCATGAGAACAACAGTTCTCTGATCAATAGCCAGGGAAACAACAGTTCTCTCATCAGTAGCCAGGAGAACAACAGTTCTCTGATCAATAGCCAGGGAAACAACAGTTCTCTCATCAGTAGCCAGGAGAACAACAGTTCTCTGATCAATAGCCATGGAAACAACAGTTCTCTCATCAATAGCGAGGGAAACAACAGTTCTCTCATCAACAGCCAGGGGAACAACAGTTCTCTCATCAATAGCCAGGGAAACAACAGTTCTCTCATCAGTAGCCAGGGAAACAACAGTTCTCTCATCAATAGCCAGGGAAGCAACAGTTCTCTCATAGTAGCCAAGGGAAACAACAGTTCTCTCATCAGTAGCCAGGGAAACAACAGCAAAACAACAGTTCTCTCATCAATAGCCAGGGAACAACAGTTCTCTCATCAATAGCCAGGGGAACAACAGTTCTCTCATCAATAGCCAGGGGAACAACAGTTCTCTCATCAATAGCCAGGAAACAACAGTTCTCTCATCAATAGCCAGGGAACAACAGTTCTCTCATCAATAGCCAGGGAACAACAGTTCTCTCATCAATAGCCAGGGAAACAACAGTTCTCTCATCAATAGCAGGGAAACAACAGTTCTCTCATCAATAGCCAGGGAAACAACAGTTCTCTCATCAATAGCCAGGGAAACAACAGTTCTCTCATCAATAGCCAGGGAAACAACAGTTCTCTCATCAATAGCCAGGGGAACAACAGTTCTCTCATCAATAGCCAGGAAACAACAGTTCTCTCATCAGTAGCCAGGAGAACAACAGTTCTCTCATCAATAGCCAGGGGAACAACAGTTCTCTCATCAATAGCCAGGAGAACAACAGTTCTCTCATCAATAGCCAGGGAAACAACAGTTCTCTCATCAATAGCCAGGGAAACAACAGTTCTCTCATCAATAGCCAGGGAAACAACAGTTCTCTCATCAATAGACAGGGGAACAACAGTTCTCTCATCAGTAGCCAGGAGAACAACAGTTCTCTGATCAATAGCCAGGGAAACAACAGTTCTCTCATCAGTAGCCAGGAGAACAACAGTTCTCTGATCAATAGCCAGGGAAACAACAGTTCTCTCATCAATAGCCAGGAGAACAACAGTTCTCTCATCAATAGCCAGGGAACAACAGTTCTCTCATCAATAGCCAGGGAAACAACATTCTCTCATCAGTAGCCAGGAGAACAACAGTTCTCTCATCAATAGCCAGGGGAACAACAGTTCTCTCATCAATAGCCAGGAGAACAACAGTTCTCTCATCAATAGCCAGGGAAACAACAGTTCTCTCATCAATAGACAGGGAAACAACAGTTCTCTCATCAATAGCCAGGGAAACAACAGTTCTCTCATCAATAGCCAGGGAAACAACAGTTCTCTCATCAATAGCCAGGGGAACAACAGTTCTCTCATCAATAGCCAGGAGGAACAACAGTTCTCTCATCAATAGCCAGGGAAACAACAGTTCTCTCATCAGTAGCCAGGAGAACAACAGTTCTCTCATCAATAGCCAGGGGAAAAACAGTTCTCTCATCAATAGCCAGGAGAACAACAGTTCTCTCATCAATAGCCAGGGAAACAACAGTTCTCTCATCAATAGCCAGGGAAACAACAGTTCTCTCATCAATAGCCAGGGAAACAACAGTTCTCTGATCAATAGCCAGGGAAACAACAGTTCTGTCATCAGTAGCCAGGAGAACAACAGTTCTCTGATCAATAGCCAGGGAAATAACAGTTCTCTCATCAGTAGCCAGGAGAACAACAGTTCTCTGATCAATAGCCAGGGAAACAACAGTTCTCTCATCAATAGCCAGGGGAAACAACAGTTCTCTCATCAATAGCCAGGAAACAACAGTTCTCTCATCAATAGCCAGGAAACAACAGTTCTCTGATCAATAGCCAGGGAAACAACAGTTCTCTCATCAATAGCCAGGGGAACAACAGTTCTCTCATCAATAGCCAGGGAACAACAGTTCTCTCATCAATAGCCAGGGAAACAACAGTTCTCTCATCAATAGCCAGGAAACAACAGTTCTCTCATCAATAGCCAGGGAAACAACAGTTCTCTCATCAATAGACAGGGGAACAACAGTTCTCTGATCAATAGCCAGGGAAACAACAGTTCTCTCATCAGTAGCCAGGAGAACAACAGTTCTCTCATCAATAGCCAGGGGAACAACAGTTCTCTCATCAATAGCCAGGGAAACAACAGTTCTCTCATCAATAGCCAGGGAAACAACAGTTCTCTCATCAGTAGCCAGGAGAACAACAGTTCTCTGATCAATAGCCAGGGAAACAACAGTTCTCTCATCAGTAGCCAGGAGAACAACAGTTCTCTCATCAATAGCCAGGGAAACAACAGTTCTCTCATCAATAGCCAGGAGAACAACAGTTCTCTGATCAATAGCCAGGGAAACAACAGTTCTCTCATCAATAGCCAGGAAACAACAGTTCTCTCATCAATAGCCAGGGGAACAACAGTTCTCTCATCAATAGCCAGGGAAACAACAGTTCTCTCATCAGTAGCCAGGGAAACAACAGTTCTCTCATCAATAGCCAGGAAACAACAGTTCTCTCATCAGTAGCCAGGAAACAACAGTTCTCTCATCAGTAGCCAGGGAAACAACAGTTCTCTGATCAATAGCCAGGGAAACAACAGTTCTCTTATCAATAGCCAGGAAACAACAGTTCTCTCATCAATAGCCAGGGGAACAACAGTTCTCTCATCAATAGCCAGGAAACAACAGTTCTCTCATCAGTAGCCAGGGAAACAACAGTTCTCTCATCAATAGCCAAGGAAACAACAGTTCTCTCATCAGTAGCCAGGGAAACAACAGTTCTCTCATCAATAGCCAGGGAAACAACAGTTCTCTGATCAATAGCCAGGGAAACAACAGTTCTCTCATCAATAGCCAGGAGAACAACAGTTCTCTCATCAATAGCCAGGGAAACAACAGTTCTCTCATCAATAGACAGGAAACAACAGTTCTCTCATCAATAGCCAGGGAAACAACAGTTCTCTCATCAGTAGCCAGGGAAACAACAGTTCTCTCATCAATAGCCAGGGAAACAACAGTTCTCTCATCAATAGCCAGGGAAACAACAGTTCTCTCATCAGTAGCCAGGGAAACAACAGTTCTCTCATCAATAGCCAGGGAAACAACAGTTCTCTAATCAATAGCCAGGGAACAACAGTTCTCTCATCAGTAGCCAGGAAACAACAGTTCTCTCATCAATAGCCAGGGAAACAACAGTTCTCTCATCAGTAGCCAGGGAAACAACAGTTCTCTCATCAATAGCCAGGGAAACAACAGTTCTCTCATCAATAGCCAGGGAAACAACAGTTCTCTCATCAATAGCCAGGGAAACAACAGTTCTCTCATCAATAGCCAGGGAACAACAGTTCTCTCATCAGTAGCCAGGGGAACAACAGTTCTCTCATCAATAGCCAGGGAAACAACAGTTCTCTCATCAGTAGCCAGGAGAACAACAGTTCTCTCATCAATAGCCAGGGAAACAACAGTTCTCTCATCAATAGCCAGGAGAACAACAGTTCTCTCATCAATAGCCAGGGAAACAACAGTTCTCTCATCAATAGACAGGGAAACAACAGTTCTCTCATCAATAGCCAGGGAAACAACAGTTCTCTCATCAATAGCCAGGAAACAACAGTTCTCTCATCAGTAGCCAGGAGAACAACAGTTCTCTGATCAATAGCCAGGGAAACAACAGTTCTCTCATCAGTAGCCAGGAAACAACAGTTCTCTGATCAATAGCCAGGGAAACAACAGTTCTCTCATCAATAGCCAGGGAAACAACAGTTCTCTCATCAATAGCCAGGAGAACAACAGTTCTCTCATCAATAGCCAGGGAAACAACAGTTCTCTCATCAATAGCCAGGGAACAACAGTTCTCTCATCAATAGCCAGGATGAACAACAGTTCTCTCATCAATAGCCAGGAGAACAACAGTTCTCTCATCAATAGCCAGGGAAACAACAGTTCTCTCATCAATAGCCAGAGAAACAACAGTTCTCTCATCAATAGCCAGGAGAACAACAGTTCTCTCATCAATAGCCAGGAAACAACAGTTCTCTCATCAATAGCCAGGGGAACAACAGTTCTCTCATCAATAGCCAGGAGAACAACAGTTCTCTCATCAATAGCCAGGGAAACAACAGTTCTCTGATCAATAGCCAGGGAAACAACAGTTCTCTCATCATAGCCAGGGGAACAACAGTTCTCTGATCAATAGCCAGGGAAACAACAGTTCTCTCATCAATAGCCAGGAAACAACAGTTCTCTCATCAATAGCCAGGGAAACAACAGTTCTCTCATCAATAGCCAGGAGAACAACAGTTCTCTCATCAATAGCCAGGAGAACAACAGTTCTCTCATCAATAGCCAGGGAAACAACAGTTCTCTCATCAATAGCCAGGGAAACAACAGTTCTCTCATCAATAGCCAGGAGAACAACAGTTCTCTCATCAATAGCCAGGAAACAACAGTTCTCTCATCAATAGCCAGGGAAACAACAGTTCTCTCATCAATAGCCAGGGAAACAACAGTTCTCTCATCAATAGCCAGGATAACAACAGTTCTCTCATCAATAGCCAGGAGAACAACAGTTCTCTCATCAATAGCCAGGAAACAACAGTTCTCTGATCAATAGCCAGGAAACAACAGTTCTCTCATCAATAGCCAGGAGAACAACAGTTCTCTCATCAATAGCCAGGAAACAACAGTTCTCTCATCAATAGCCAGGGAAACAACAGTTCTCTGATCAATAGCCAGGGAAACAACAGTTCTCTCATCAATAGCCAGGAGAACAACAGTTCTCTCATCAATAGCCAGGGAAACAACAGTTCTCTCATCAATAGCCAGGAAACAACAGTTCTCTGATCAATAGCCAGGGAAACAACAGTTCTCTCATCAATAGCCAGGAGAACAACAGTTCTCTCATCAATAGCCAGGAAACAACAGTTCTCTCATCAATAGCCAGGGAAACAACAGTTCTCTCATCAATAGCCAGGGAACAACAGTTCTCTCATCAATAGCCAGGAAACAACAGTTCTCTCATCAGTAGCCAGGGAAACAACAGTTCTCTCATCAATAGCCAGGAAACAACAGTTCTCTGATCAGTAGCCAGGGAAACAACAGTTCTCTCATCAGTAGCCAGGAAACAACAGTTCTCTCATCAATAGCCAGGGAAACAACAGTTCTCTCATCAATAGCCAGGGGAACAACAGTTCTCTGATCAATAGCCAGGGGAACAACAGTTCTCTCATCAATAGCCAGGGAAACAACAGTTCTCTCATCAATAGCCAGGAGAACAACAGTTCTCTCATCAATAGCCAGGGAAACAACAGTTCTCTCATCAATAGCCAGGAGAACAACAGTTCTCTCATCAATAGCCAGGGAAACAACAGTTCTCTCATCAATAGCCAGGGAAACAACAGTTCTCTCATCAGTAGCCAGGGAAACAACAGCTCTCTCATCAATAGCCAGGGAAACAACAGTTCTCTCATCAATAGCCAGGGGAACAACAGTTCTCTCATCAATAGCCAGGGAAACAACAGTTCTCTCATCAATAGCCAGGGAAACAACAGTTCTCTCATCAGTAGCCAGGAGAACAACAGTTATCTCATCAATAGCCAGGGGAACAACAGTTCTCTCATCAATAGCCAGGAGAACAACAGTTATCTCATCAATAGCCAGGGAAACAACAGTTCTCTCATCAATAGACAGGGAAACAACAGTTCTCTCATCAATAGCCAGGGAAACAACAGTTCTCTGATCAATAGCCATGGAAACAACAGTTCTCTCATCAGTAGCCAGGAGAACAACAGTTCTATGATCAATAGCCAGGGAAACAACAGTTCTCTCATCAGTAGCCAGGAGAACAACAGTTCTCTGATCAATAGCCAGGGAAACAACAGTTCTCTCATCAATAGCGAGGGAAACAACAGTTCTCTCATCAATAGCCAGGAGAACAACATTTCTCTCATCAATAGCCAGGAGAACAACATTTCTCTGATCAATAGCCAGGGAAACAACAGTTATCTCATCAATAGCCAGGGGAACAACAGTTCTCTCATCAATAGCCAGGGGAACAACAGTTCTCTCATCAATAGACAGGGGAACAACAGTTCTCTCATCAATAGCCAGGGGAACAACAGTTCTCTCATCAATAGCCAGGAGAACAACAGTTCTCTCATCAATAGCCAGGGAAACAACAGTTCTCTCATCAATAGCCAGAGGAACAACAGTTCTCTCATCAATAGCCAGGGAACAACAGTTCTCTCATCAATAGCCAGGGGAACAACAGTTCTCTCATCAACAGCCAGGGGAACAACAGTTCTCTCATCAATAGCCAGGAGAACAACAGTTCTCTCATCAGTAGCCAGGGAAACAACAGTTCTCTCATCAATAGCCAGGGGAACAACAGTTCTCTCATCAATAGCCAGGAGAACAACAGTTCTCTCATCAATAGCCAGGGAAACAATAGTTCTCTCATCAATAGACAGGAGAACATTTCTCTCATCAACAGCCAGGAGAACAACAGTTCTCTCATCAATAGCCAGGGAAATGCTCAGCCTGACGGAGCTCCTCCAGAACAATCCTATGCACATCATTCATCAGACCACGGACACAGCGTCCGGCTGTTGACGCAGACAGGGGCACCTGTTTGACAGACAATATGATGCTATCCATAGACTTGTCTGTAGTCAATTCCTCCCAAACTGTCACCATGCACCTTTTAAATAGCTCTGCGTCTGTGAAGGGCATGTTGTGTTTGGTTAGAACCCAGGATGCTTTTAGGAAGCACTTGTGACCTGTTGTTGGGTCAGGCCACGAAGGAGGATTCTACTGCCGTGTTTGTAGCTTGTAGTTAATGCTTACATTTTTCTGCGTCGAGCCTCTGTCTGGGGAGGGAAGTCCACTTTGAAAGTACCATGCTTAAGATTCATAATGCCGACTGAGATTGAATTCTTTGCAAACAGTGACGATTTCATTGCAAACAAGACACTGGCTTGGCATTAGAGATGGTTAGATGAATGCATATCTCTCTGTCTGTTATGAGATAGGTGGTTAGATGAATGTATATCTCTGTCTGTTTGGAGATAGATGGTTAGATGAATGCATATCTCTCTGTCTGTTAGGAGACAGATGGTTAGATGAATGCATATCTCTCTGTCTGTTAGGAGATAGATAGTTAGATTAATGCTGTTTGGATATCTATCTCTGTCTGTTAGGAGATAGATTGTTAGATGAATGTATATCTCTGTCTGTTAGGAGATAGATGGTTAGATGAATGCATATCTCTCTGTCTGTTAGGAGATAGATGGTTAGATGAATGCATATCTCTGTCTGTTTGGAGATAGATGGTTAGATGAATGCATATCTCTCTGTCTGTTAGGAGACAGATGGTTAGATGAATGTATATCTCTCTGTCCGTTCTTCCCTGAAAATTTATTTTGCTACTTTTTGAGAGCGACATGTTCTCTTGCTATCTGTCACATGTGCTCCTGCTACGCCCTCTTGAGTTCATCCGGTGTCTTCTTGACCTGCAGCCACTCCCCCAGTACACTCTCTCTCTCTCTCTCTCTCTCTCTCTCCCTCTCTGTGTGATTGTGTGGTTGGAGACAGGTGTGAGATCCCCACCAGCTGAAACCTGTTCCATAATCAAGACCTCTACAAATACTCAGTCCTGCCACTTCCACTCTGCCAGATCGTAAACTCTGCACAGTCAGTTTATGCTTCTAGCTATTTATGATTATTCCAGATCCTGTTACCCTGCTGTGCCTGTTTCCCTGCCTGACACTGTTCATCCTCACTGCAGTTTTGCCGCTCTGACTCTGGTCCCAGTCTCCTGTACATCTCACCACCCTGCTACCCTGTCAGCTCACCACCCTGCTACCCTGTTGTGGATTCAGCTCATCCACCCTGCTACCCTGTTGTGGATTCAGCTCATCACCCTGCTACCCTGTTGTGGATTCAGCTCATCACCCTGCTACCCTGTTGTGGATTCAGCTCATCACCCTGCTACCCTGTTGTGGATTCAGCTCATCACCCTGCTACCCTGTTGTGGATTCATCTCACCACCCTGCTACCCTGTTGTGGATTCATCTCACCACCCTGCTACCCTGTTGTGGATTCATCTCACCACCCTGCTACCCTGTTGTGGATTCATCTCACCACCCTGCTACCCTGTTGTGGATTCAGCTCACTCACCCTGCTACCCTGTTGTGGATTCATCTCACCACCCTGCTACCCTGTTGTGGATTCATCTCCCACCCTGCTACCCTGTTGTGGATTCATCTCACCCTGCTACCCTGTTGTGGATTCAGCTCACTATCACCCCTTGGATTTCCCTCCCCTGTCTTACCCTGTTTACCCTGTCTACCCTGTCTACCCTGTCTACCCTGTTTACCCTGTTTACCCTGTCTGCCCTGTTTGCCCTGTCTACCCTGTCTACCCTGTTTACCCTGTCTTCCCTGTCTACCCTGTTTACCCTGTTTACCCTGTTTACCCTGTCCACCCTGTCTACCCTGTCTACCCTGTCTACCCCTGTATCCAAGATAATTGTGTAGTTTAGAGTGTGTAGTCTTAGAGTGATTATCTTAATTTACAGAGGTTAGCTAGCCAGCTATTTGTCGTCCTTAACGTAGGAGTCACTCCTAGCTAGCCAACAGCTAACCAACGTCTACTGAATAGAACTTTCGCATTCCGGTCGCATTCCGCTTCGCTCCACAGGTAGTATCACATTTTCATTTCATTTCATTACAGTCCCAACGGTGTGATTTGTTTGATCGTAGCTAGCTACATAGCTAGCTACATAGCCGTCTTTGTTTCAAAGATAATTGTGTAGTCTAGAGCGATTTTCTAGGTTAGCTAGCCAGCTATTGTCCTTTTAACGCAACGTATCGTAATCAACACTGCTAGCTAGCCAGCTAGCCCCCGAATAGCAGCATTGTAGAAACTTTACACTCAACGGAACGACTTGATTAGTGTAGTGTCAACAACGCAGCCACTGCCAGCTAGCCTACAAAGTCAACAACGCAGCCACTGCCAGCTAGCCTACCTCAGCAGTACTGTATCATTTTAATCATTTTAGTCAATTAGATTCTTGCTACGTAAGCTTAACTTTCTGAACATTCGAGACGTGTAGTCCACTTGTCATTCCAATCTCCTTTGCATTAGCGTAGCCTCTTCCCTAGCCTGTCAACTATGTGTCTGTCTATCCCTGTTCTCTCCTCTCTGCACAGACCATACAAACGCTCCACACCGCGTGGCCGCGGCCACCCTAATCTGGTGGTCCCAGCGCGCACGACCCACGTGGAGTTCCAGGTCTCCGGTAGCCTCTGGAACTGCCGATCTGCGGCCAACAAGGCAGAGTTCATCTCAGCCTATGCCTCCCTCCAGTCCCTCGACTTCTTGGCACTGACGGAAACATGGATCACCACAGACAACACCGCTACTCCTACTGCTCTCTCTTCGTCCACCCACGTGTTCTCGCACACCCCGAGAGCTTCTGGTCAGCGGGGTGGTGGCACCGTGATCCTCATCTCTCCCAAGTGGTCATTCTCTCTTTCTCCCCTTACCCATCTGTCTATCGCCTCCTTTGAATTCCATGCTGTCACAGTTACCAGCCCTTTCAAGCTTAACATCCTTATCATTTATCGCCCTCCAGGTTCCCTCGGAGAGTTCATCAATGAGCTTGATGCCTTGATAAGCTCCTTTCCTGAGGACGGCTCACCTCTCACAGTTCTGGGCGACTTTAACCTCCCCACGTCTACCTTTGACTCATTCCTCTCTGCCTCCTTCTTTCCACTCCTCTCCTCTTTTGACCTCACCCTCTCACCTTCCCCCCTACTCACAAGGCAGGCAATACGCTCGACCTCATCTTTACTAGATGCTGTTCTTCCACTAACCTCATTGCAACTCCCCTCCAAGTCTCCGACCACTACCTTGTATCCTTTTCCCTCTCGCTCTCATTCAACACTTCCCACACTGCCCCTACTCGGATGGTATCGCGCCGTCCCAACCTTCGCTCTCTCTCCCCCGCTACTCTCTCCTCTTCCATCCTATCATCTCTTCCCTCTGCTCAAACCTTCTCCAACCTATCTCCTGATTCTGCCTCCTCAACCCTCCTCTCCTCCCTTTCTGCATCCTTTGACTCTCTATGTCCCCTATCCTCCAGGCCGGCTCGGTCCTCCCCTCCCGCTCCGTGGCTCGACGACTCATTGCGAGCTCACAGAACAGGGCTCCGGGCAGCCGAGCGGAAATGGAGGAAAACTCGCCTCCCTGCGGACCTGGCATCCTTTCACTCCCTCCTCTCTACATTTTCCTCCTCTGTCTCTGCTGCTAAAGCCACTTTCTACCACTCTAAATTCCAAGCATCTGCCTCTAACCCTAGGAAGCTCTTTGCCACCTTCTCCTCCCTCCTGAATCCTCCTCCCCCTCCCCCTCCTCCCTCTCTGCAGATGACTTCGTCAACCATTTTGAAAAGAAGGTCGACGACATCCGATCCTCGTTTGCTAAGTCAAACGACACCGCTGGTTCTGCTCACACTGCCCTACCCTGTGCTCTGACCTCTTTCTCCCCTCTCTCTCCAGATGAAATCTCGCGTCTTGTGACGGCCGGCCGCCCAACAACCTGCCCGCTTGACCCTATCCCCTCTCTTCTCCAGACCATTTCCGGTGACCTTCTCCCTTACCTCACCTCGCTCATCAACTCATCCCTGACCGCTGGCTACGTCCCTCCCGTCTTCAAGAGAGCGAGAGTTGCACCCCTTCTGAAAAAACCTACACTCGATCCCTCCGATGTCAACAACTACAGACCAGTATCCCTTTCTTTTCTCTCCAAAACTCTTGAACGTGCCGTCCTTGGCCAGCTCTCCCGCTATCTCTCTCAGAATGACCTTCTTGATCCAAATCAGTCAGGTTTCAAGACTAGTCATTCAACTGAGACTGCTCTTCTCTGTATCACGGAGGCACTCCGCACTGCTAAAGCTAACTCTCTCTCCTCTGCTCTCATCCTTCTAGACCTATCGGCTGCCTTCGATACTGTGAACCATCAGATCCTCCTCTCCACCCTCTCCGAGTTGGGCATCTCCGGCGCGGCCCATGCTTGGGTTGCGTCCTACCTGACAGGTCGCTCCTACCAGGTGGCGTGGCGAGAATCTGTCTCATCACCACTGGTGTCCCCCAGGGCTCTGTTCTAGGCCCTCTCCTATTCTCGCTATACACCAAGTCACTTGGCTCTGTCATAACCTCACATGGTCTCTCCTATCATTGCTATGCAGACGACACACAATTAATCTTCTCCTTTCCCCCCTCTGATGACCAGGTGGCGAATCGCATCTCTGCATGTCTGGCAGACATATCAGTGTGGATGACGGATCACCACCTCAAGCTGAACCTCGGCAAGACGGAGCTGCTCTTCCTCCCGGGGAAGGACTGCCCGTTCCATGATCTCGCCATCACGGTTGACAACTCCATCGTGTCCTCCTCCCAGAGCGCTAAGAACCTTGGCGTGATCCTGGACAACACCCTATCGTTCTCAACTAACATCAAGGCGGTGGCCCGTTCCTGTAGGTTCATGCTCTACAACATCCGCAGAGTACGACCCTGCCTCACACAGGAAGCGGCGCAGGTCCTAATCCAGGCACTTGTCATCTCCCGTCTGGATTACTGCAACTCGCTGTTGGCTGGGCTCCCTGCCTGTGCCATTAAACCCCTACAACTCATCCAGAACGCCGCAGCCCGTCTGGTGTTCAACCTTCCCAAGTTCTCTCACGTCACCCCGCTCCTCCGCTCTCTCCACTGGCTTCCAGTTGAAGCTCGCATCCGCTACAAGACCATGGTGCTTGCCTACGGAGCTGTGAGGGGAACGGCACCTCAGTACCTCCAGGCTCTGATCAGGCCCTACACCCAAACAAGGGCACTGCGTTCATCCACCTCTGGCCTGCTCGCCTCCCTACCACTGAGGAAGTCCAGTTCCCGCTCAGCCCAGTCAAAACTGTTCGCTGCTCTGGCCCCCCAATGGTGGAACAAACTCCCTCACGACGCCAGGACAGCGGAGTCAATCACCACCTTCCGGAGACACCTGAAATCCCACCTCTTTAAGGAATACCTAGGATAGGATAAAGTAATCCTTCTCACCCCCCTTAAAAGACTTAGATGCACTATTGTAAAGTGGCTGTTCCACTGGATGTCATAAGGTGAAAGCACCAATTTGTAAGTCGCTCTGGATAAGAGCGTCTGCTAAATGACCTAAATCTACCCTGTTTACCCTGTTTATCCTGTCCACCCTGTTTACCCTGTCTCTCCTGTCTACCCTGTCTCAACCCAGCTCACTCCAACCTCAGCCTCCACATCTGGTTTCCTACAACCCACCCGAGTTTCCTCTGGCCTGCACTCCATCTCTCCCTGTTTGGCAATAAATATTTTGGTTTATTCATCCAGTTTCCTGGTCTGAGTCAGCTCTTGGGTTCCCCTGTTACGCTCCACCTAACAAGCTAATTGTTCTGAACGAACGTTGACGTTAAAAAAAGTAGTGTGGACTAGAGCTGTTTTCTCCACCAATCAACGCACAGAGAAATAAACAAAGAATTATAATTGAATAGAGATTTAGCTGATTTTATGAATTTAATCAGATCTAAATTATTTTGTCACATTGTCATGTATTATATACTAATCAAATGTGTCAATGTTGTTCCATTTGTAGTGTAGACCTATTCACTGTGCTAATATTATATGTTAATTATGTTCATTTGTAGTGTAGACCTCTTCATTGTGCTAATATTATATGATAATTATGTCCATTTGTAGTGTAGACCTCTTCACTGTGCTAATATTATATGATAATTATGTCCATTTGTAGTGTAGACCTATTCACTGTGCTAATATTATATGTTAATGTTGTTCCATTTGTAGTGTAGACCTATTCATTGTGCTAATATTATATGATAATTATGTTCATTTGTAGTGTAGACCTCTTCACTGTGCTAATATTATATGATAATTATGTTCATTTGTAGTGTAGACCTCTTCACTGTGCTAATATTATATGATAATTATGTCCATTTGTAGTGTAGACCTCTTCACTGTGCTAATATTATATGTTAATTATGTTCATTTGTAGTGTAGACCTCTTCACTGTGCTAATATTATATGATAATTATGTCCATTTGTAGTGTAGACCTCTTCACTGTGCTAATATTATATGATAATTATGTTCATTTGTAGTGTAGACCAATTCATTGTGCTAATATTATATGATAATTATGTTCATTTGTAGTGTAGACCTCTTCACTGTGCTAATATTATATGATAATTATGTTCATTTGTAGTGTAGACCTCTTCACTGTGCTAATATTATATGATAATTATGTCCATTTGTAGTGTAGACCTCTTCATTGTGCTAATATTATATGTTAATTATGTTCATTTGTAGTGTTGACCTATTCACTGTGCTAATATTATATGATAATTATGTCCATTTGTAGTGTAGACCTCTTCACTGTGCTAATATTATATGTTAATTATGTTCATTTGTAGTGTAGACCTATTCATTGTGCTAATATTATATGATAATTATGTCCATTTGTAGTGTTGACCTCTTCATTGTGCTAATATTATATGCTAATTATGTTCATTTGTAGTGTAGACCTATTCATTGTGCTAATATTATATGATAATTATGTTCATTTGCAGTGTAGACCTATTCATTGTACTAATATTATATGCTAATTATGTTCTGACCCACTGACTTTAACTCAGAAAACAATTGTCCCGAAGCCAAACCTAGTTGACGAACCCTGTTTTATAGTATTCCATGGCCTTTACTGGCCAACTGCTGTTATGGTTATGATATAATATGGTGTTGTGTCACTAGACTTTGACCAGATATTATTACATCCAAAGATCAACTGTACCTAGAATATAGATACAGAGACACTTGTCATCAGGAAGGTGATCTCTCAGCACAACGGAAAATATCTCAATGACTTGACATGTTCTGGTTGTGAATTCAGGCTACAAGGTAAGACTCTTCCCAGGGATTATTGTAAAGTGTGTAGAGAAATTCAATGTCTGGTGTTATTTTACTATAGTGAATGACAGTAAAACACTCAGATGTAACAGTCCATTTCACCTGGGACAGCTACGTGACAGTTCAATCATACAAAATGGCGCTAACTGGGTTTAGTCAAGTCACATTATAGCTAACTGGGTGTAGTCAAGTCACATTCAATAACATGTTGTTCATATAGCTAACTGGGTGTAGTCAAGTCACATTCAATAACATGTTGTTCATATAGCTAACTGGGTGTAGTCAAGTCACATTCAATAACATGTTGTTCATATAGCTAACTGGGTGTAGTCAAGTCACATTCAATAACATGTTGTTCATATAGCTAACTGGGTGTAGTCAAGTCACATTCAATAACATGTTGTTCATATAGCTAACTGGGTGTAGTCAAGTCACATTCAATAACATGTTGTTCATATAGCTAACTGGGTGTAGTCAAGTCACATTCAATAACATGTTGTTCATATAGCTAACTGGGTGTAGTCAAGTCACATTCAATAACATGTTGTTCATATAGCTAACTGGGTGTAGTCAAGTCACATTCAATAACATGTTGTTCATATAGCTAACTGGGTGTAGTCAAGTCACATTCAATAACATGTTGTTCATATAGCTAACTGGGTGTAGTCAAGTCACATTCAATAACATGTTGTTCATATAGCTAACTGGGTGTAGTCAAGTCACATTCAATAACATGTTGTTCATATAGCTAACTGGGTGTAGTCAAGTCACATTCAATAACATGTTGTTCATATAGCTAACTGGGTGTAGTCAAGTCACATTCAATAACATGTTGTTCATATAGCTAACTGGGTGTAGTCAAGTCACATTCAATAACATGTTGTTCATATAGCTAACTGGGTGTAGTCAAGTCACATTCAATAACATGTTGTTCATATAGCTAACTGGGTGTAGTCAAGTCACATTCAATAACATGTTGTTCATATAGCTAACTGGGTGTAGTCAAGTCACATTCAATAACATGTTGTTCATATAGCTAACTGGGTGTAGTCAAGTCACATTCAATAACATGTTGTTCATATAGCTAACTGGGTGTAGTCAAGTCACATTCAATAACATGTTGTTCATATAGCTAACTGGGTGTAGTCAAGTCACATTCAATAACATGTTGTTCATATAGCTAACTGGGTGTAGTCAAGTCACATTCAATAACATGTTGTTCATATAGCTAACTGGGTGTAGTCAAGTCACATTCAATAACATGTTGTTCATATAGCTAACTGGGTGTAGTCAAGTCACATTCAATAACATGTTGTTCATATAGCTAACTGGGTGTAGTCAAGTCACATTCAATAACATGTTGTTCATATAGCTAACTGGGTGTAGTCAAGTCACATTCAATAACATGTTGTTCATATAGCTAACTGGGTGTAGTCAAGTCACATTCAATAACATGTTGTTCATATAGCTAACTGGGTGTAGTCAAGTCACATTCAATAACATGTTGTTCATATAGCTAACTGGGTGTAGTCAAGTCACATTCAATAACATGTTGTTCATATAGCTAACTGGGTGTAGTCAAGTCACATTCAATAACATGTTGTTCATATAGCTAACTGGGTGTAGTCAAGTCACATTCAATAACATGTTGTTCATATAGCTAACTGGGTGTAGTCAAGTCACATTCAATAACATGTTGTTCATATAGCTAACTGGGTGTAGTCAAGTCACATTCAATAACATGTTGTTCATATAGCTAACTGGGTGTAGTCAAGTCACATTCAATAACATGTTGTTCATATAGCTAACTGGGTGTAGTCAAGTCACATTCAATAACATGTTGTTCATATAGCTAACTGGGTGTAGTCAAGTCACATTCAATAACATGTTGTTCATATAGCTAACTGGGTGTAGTCAAGTCACATTCAATAACATGTTGTTCATATAGCTAACTGGGTGTAGTCAAGTCACATTCAATAACATGTTGTTCATATAGCTAACTGGGTGTAGTCAAGTCACATTCAATAACATGTTGTTCATATAGCTAACTGGGTGTAGTCAAGTCACATTCAATAACATGTTGTTCATATAGCTAACTGGGTGTAGTCAAGTCACATTCAATAACATGTTGTTCATATAGCTAACTGGGTGTAGTCAAGTCACATTCAATAACATGTTGTTCATATAGCTAACTGGGTGTAGTCAAGTCACATTCAATAACATGTTGTTCATATAGCTAACTGGGTGTAGTCAAGTCACATTCAATAACATGTTGTTCATATAGCTAACTGGGTGTAGTCAAGTCACATTCAATAACATGTTGTTCATATAGCTAACTGGGTGTAGTCAAGTCACATTCAATAACATGTTGTTCATATAGCTAACTGGGTGTAGTCAAGTCACATTCAATAACATGTTGTTCATATAGCTAACTGGGTGTAGTCAAGTCACATTCAATAACATGTTGTTCATATAGCTAACTGGGTGTAGTCAAGTCACATTCAATAACATGTTGTTCATATAGCTAACTGGGTGTAGTCAAGTCACATTCAATAACATGTTGTTCATATAGCTAACTGGGTGTAGTCAAGTCACATTCAATAACATGTTGTTCATATAGCTAACTGGGTGTAGTCAAGTCACATTCAATAACATGTTGTTCATATA
>NW_027040092.1:16966-51495 GCF_034236695.1 Oncorhynchus nerka | reverse complement strand
TTCTGTTGTAGTGGACTCTAGTGATGTTCTTAACATGTCCTGTTGTTCTGTTGTAGTTGACTCTCTGCCACAGAGGTTTTCCCAGCAACAGAAGTTCAACAGAGTCAGAAAGGGAAATGGCAGAAACAGTCTCTTCCAGGTAAACCATTGTATTAATAATCTCAGCATAGAATTTCAGTATTGATTAGAAATGTTGTCACATCTGTCAGTGTTATGTTTTAGGAACAACACTGGACACCATTAGGGATTGGGGCAGGAATGTCCGTGTTGTTATGTTGTAGGAACAACACTGGACACCATTAGGGATTGGGGCAGGAATGTCAGTGTTGTTATGTTGTAGGAACAACACTGGACACCATTAGGGATTGGGGCAGGAATGTCAGTGTTGTTATGTTGTAGGAACAACACTGGACACCATTAGGGATTGGGGCAGGAATGTCAGTGTTGTTATGTTGTAGGAACAACACTGGACACCATTAGGGATTGGGGCAGGAATGTCAGTGTTGTTATGTTGTAGGAACAACACTGGACACCATTAGGGATTGGGGCAGGAATGTCAGTGTTGTTATGTTGTAGGAACAACACTGGACACCATTAGGGATTGGGGCAGGAATGTCAGTGTTGTTATGTTGTAGGAACAACACTGGACACCATTAGGGATTGGGGCAGGAATGTCAGTGTCACCCTTGAGAGGCAAAAACCTGCTCTGTGCTGGGAAGAGCAATATTTTGCAATGCTCCAGCAACGTACAATTGCAATGTATGTAATTCATTTCAAATGACAAACGAAGATGTTATTTTTCGGCATGCTTATTGTCTGCCCTCTCTAATCCATGGTTTATTTTCAGGCACAGCAGGAAAGTGGAGATGGAACAGCTGTTTGTCAGGTTGTGCAGATGGAGAGGCACTTCCTCAGTTTTTAACAGTATAATTGTTGGATCAATGAATATAATTGATCTCCCTGGTCAAACTATTTAGAACCTTTCTGATGACAGAAAACTGAAGACGATGGAGAGGAAGAACAGCATCCTCCATCGATGGTCCCCCACCAGCAGTCTCTTCCAGACTGTACTCCACAGACTGCAGAGGAACATATTGATGGTCCCCCACCAGCAGTCTCTTCCAGACTGCAGAGAAACAGATTGATGGTCCCCCACCAGCAGTCTCTTACAGACTGCACTCCACAGACTGCAGAGGAACAGATTGATGGTCCCCCACCAGCAGTCTCTTCCAGACTGTACTCCACAGACTGCAGATAACATATTGATGGTCCCCCACCAGCAGTCTCTTCCAGACTGCACTCCACAGACTGCAGAATAACAGATTGATGGTCCCCCACCAGCAGTCTCTTCCAGACTGTACTCCACAGACTGCAGAGGAACAGAATGATGGTCCCCCACCAGCAGTCTCTTCCAGACTGTACTCCACAGACTGCAGAGTAACATATTGATGGTCCCCCACCAGCAGTCTCTTCCAGACTGCACTCCACAGACTGCAGAGGAACAGATTGATGGTCCCCCACCAGCAGTCTCTTCCAGACTGCACTCCACAGACTGCAGAGGAACAGATTGATGGTCCCCCACCAGCAGTCTCTTCCAGACTGTACTCCACAGACTGCAGAGGAACATATTGATGGTCCCCCACCAGCAGTCTCTTCCAGACTGCAGAGGAACAGATTGATGGTCCCCCACCAGCAGTCTCTTCCAGACTGCACTCCACAGACTGCAGAATAACAGATTGATGGTCCCCCACCAGCAGTCTCTTACAGACTGCACTCCACAGACTGCAGAATAACAGATTGATGGTCCCCCACCAGCAGTCTCTTCCAGACTGGACTCCACAGACTGCAGAGGAACATATTGATAGTCCCCCACCAGCAGTCTCTTCCAGACTGTACTCCACAGACTGCAGAGTAACAGATTGATGGTCCCCCACCAGCAGTCTCTTCCAGACTGCAGAGAAACAGATTGATGGTCCCCCACCAGCAGTCTCTTACAGACTGCACTCCACAGACTGCAGAGGAACAGATTGATGGTCCCCCACCAGCAGTCTCTTCCAGACTGTACTCCACAGACTGCAGAGTAACAGATTGATGGTCCCCCACCAGCAGTCTCTTCCAGACTGCACTCCACAGACTGCAGAATAACAGATTGATGGTCCCCCACCAGCAGTCTCTTCCAGACTGTACTCCACAGACTGCAGAGGAACAGAATGATGGTCCCCCACCAGCAGTCTCTTCCAGACTGTACTCCACAGACTGCAGAGTAACAGATTGATGGTCCCCCACCAGCAGTCTCTTCCAGACTGCACTCCACAGACTGCAGAGGAACAGATTGATGGTCCCCCACCAGCAGTCTCTTCCAGACTGCACTCCACAGACTGCAGAGGAACAGATTGATGGTCCCCCACCAGCAGTCTCTTCCAGACTGTACTCCACAGACTGCAGAGGAACATATTGATGGTCCCCACCAGCAGTCTCTTCCAGACTGCAGAGGAACAGATTGATGGTCCCCACCAGCAGTCTCTTCCAGACTGCACTCCACAGACTGCAGAATAACAGATTGATGGTCCCCCACCAGCAGTCTCTTACAGACTGCACTCCACAGACTGCAGAATAACAGATTGATGGTCCCCCACCAGCAGTCTCTTCCAGACTGGACTCCACAGACTGCAGAGGAACATATTGATAGTCCCCACCAGCAGTCTCTTCCAGACTGTACTCCACAGACTGCAGAGTAACAGATTGATGGTCCCCCACCAGCAGTCTCTTCCAGACTGTACTCCACAGACTGCAGAATAACAGATTGATGGTCCCCCACCAGCAGTCTCTTCCAGACTGCACTCCACAGACTGCAGAATAACAGATTGATGGTCCCCCACCAGCAGTCTCTTCCAGACTGTACTCCACAGACTGCAGAATAACAGATTGATGGTCCCCCACCAGCAGTCTCTTCCAGACTGTACTCCACAGACTGCAGAGTAACAGATTGATGGTCCCCCACCAGCAGTCTCTTCCAGACTGTACTCCACAGACTGCAGAGTAACAGATTGATGGTCCCCCACCAGCAGTCTCTTCCAGACTGCAGAGTAACAGATTGATGGTCCCCCACCAGCAGTCTCTTCCAGACTGCACTCCACAGACTGCAGAGTAACAGATTGATGGTCCCCCACCAGCAGTCTCTTCCAGACTGGACTCCACAGACTGCAGAGTAACAGATTGATGGTCCCCCACCAGCAGTCTCTTCCAGACTGTACTCCACAGACTGCAGAGTAACAGATTGATGGTCCCCCACCAGCAGTCTCTTCCAGACTGCACTCCACAGACTGCAGAGTAACAGATTGAGGACCAATCTGGAGGGAACCTTCAGTCTGCTGCTAGAACGGAGGTTCCTCTGTGGCCTGATGACAAAATATGCAGGTTATATACTAAATATATATAACACAATAATCATGTTTCTTTGTATCTGTTTCTGAACTTGGTTTCTGTTGCTAATGATCTTGTCACGTTCTGACCGTTATTTCCTGTGTTTTGTATTTAGTTAGCATGGTCAGGGCGTGAGTTGGGTGGGCAGTCTATGTTTGTTTTTCTAGGTTTTGGGTATTTCTATGTTTCGGCCTAGTATGGTTCTAAATCAGAGGCAGGTGTCATTAGTTGTCTCTGATTGAGAATCATACTTAGGTAGCCTGGGTTTCACTGTGTGTTTGTGGGTGATTGTTCCTGTCTCTGTGTTTGCACCAGATTGGACTGTTTAGGTTTTCGCACATTTATTGTTTTGTTAGTTATTTCATGTCTAGTTCCTTTATTAAAGAACATGAATAACCACCACGCTGCATTTTGGTCCGCTTCTCCTTCACCACAGGAAAACCCTTACAGATCTGTTGTTGGTTGGTAACAGAGTAATTGCATAGCAGCTTTTATCATTTCTGAATGTTTTTTTGTTTAGATTGGATTTCCTTGAACATATTTTCTGTCTGTTTTATCTGTTATCAATAGATGGTCAAGGTATTGATTATCTGTTATCAATAGATGGTCAAGGTATTGATTATCTGTTATCAATCGATGGTCAAAGTATTGATGATCTGTTATCAATAGATGGTCAAGGTATTGATTATCTGTTATCAATAGATGGTCAAGGTATTGGTTATCTATTATCAATAGATGGTCAAGGTATTGATTATCTGTTATCAATAGATGGTCAAGGTATTGATTATCTGTTATCAATGGATGGTCAAGGTATTGATTATCTGTTATCAATGGATGGTCAAGGTATTGATTAGCTGTTATCAATGGATGGTCAAGGTATTGATTATCTGTTATCAACGATTATTATATTGCCAACCGCCTGTCCAAAAGGCCACGGTCGTAGTAGCATAAAAACATGTGAAGGACTACAAACTGAGGAGACACGGTTTGTCCTCACAGCTCCTACAGGCCCTGGTGTACGAGGATGAAGTGCAGGTGGACAGCACTGCTTGGTCCTGGACAGCAGGAGGAGCAGAGAATGATGGGAAGGTTCACCTCAAGGCTCTTTGTGCTCTTTGTGAAGAGAAGCGGTACATTGAGGATGATGTCTTCACTGTCAAGATGTTCCACTCACAGGAGCAGGAACTGATCGTGGAGTTCTTACAACATTACACAGAGCCAGATGGATTTTGTCTTGGGTCAAGAGCTGTCCTTGCTGGAAAGCTTGATGAGCTCCAGCAGGCAGAAGGACAATTTGAATTGTTCAGATGGGGGTTTATTGAGGACAGAAACTATGATGTGGAGGACATCCAGGAAGTGGATGATGACTATTATGATGTCGACGACAACAACGATGGTGATATTGATGGAGGAATAGATTAATGAGGTTGAGGGTGATGACTACAACAACGATGGTGATGTTGATGGAGGAATAGATGAATGAGGTTGAGGGTGATGACTACAACAACGATGGTGATATTGATGGAGGAATAGATGAATGAGGCTGAGGGTGATGACTACAACAACGATGGTGATATTGATGGAGGAATAGATGAATGAGGCTGAGGGTGATGACTACAACAACGATGGTGATATTGATGGAGGAATAGATGAATGAGGCTGAGGGTGATGACTACAACAACGATGGTGATATTGATGGAGGAATAGATGAATGAGGCTGAGGGTGATGACTACAACAACGATGGTGATATTGATGGAGGAATAGATGAATGAGGCTGAGGGTGTTGACTACAACAACGATGGTGATGTTGATGGAGGAATAGTGAGGGTGTGTTGTTATGTCCATTCTGTTTTAATTGATGTCTTTGTATTCCGGCCCTTTGTTTATATTGGTCGATTTTATTGCTGTTTTGGGGTCAAAAGAAGCACATTTCTGTTTAATTGTTAGATGTGGTTCAAGCCATTGTTGCATGTAATTTACTATTGATGTCATGATGAGGAGAACCTGACTTGAGCCTGATAAACCCCAAGAGTCTAATGGAATAGACAGGTTTGCTTCTTCCATTGTATGGTCTTTTCATTGACCTGTTAGTTGTGGATTTGTAAATATATTTTATTTAACCATTATTTAACTAGGCAAGACATTTTAGTTTATTTTGTAAATATTGTCATTTGAACATCTAGATCACCATTGTCATCTGTAAATAAATAATAACTTCTGATCCTGAAACCCTCAACATGTAACGGTCCATATATGGGTTTATCAACTAAGGATTGTAGCTTTAAGGGTTCAGTATGTAGCCTACAGAGAAACACATTTAGAGATCAAGCCTTGTAGACTTGTCATTTGTGATAAATTGACTTTGCTGAAGAGAGAAGACTGGAGGCCATGGTGTGGTCACAGTAGCACATTTGATACATCATTATTCTAAACAAACCACAAAGGGGTTAAAACTACAATTTCGACGCCATTTCCGTTCGCAGCCTCTAGACACGATGCAACGTGAAACAGGGAGTTGTAGTTCTTCACAGAAAGAGCAGGTGTATTCAAACCATTACAATTCCTAAGCACTGGAACATTTTGGAATCACAATCATGAAACAGCCCTTAAACATATGACAGAATGTTCTCACTACAGTTGAGGACTCTTACTGTGGTGGACTTTATTTAATAAATAGGTCTGTAGGCTTTTAGCTGGGGTTGAATATACTCCTCAGTAAACTGGGGAAACAGCTTGATTGTGCTACTAGAGACTTGTAATGAGAAGAATAAGAACATATTTGATTGATCAGAAAGTTTATGTCCACATGCCAAGACAACAGGCTTTAGGTGAGAGCTTAAAACGCATCAGTTTTCACTGTCTGAACGCCTGAACCACTACCTGGGCTGGTTGAATATAACGTTACTCATCATATAGGCCAGGCTACACATATTCATATACAGCAGACAGGCCTGCAAGTTGTTGACATTTAAAGGAGATGTTTCCCCTTCATGGAGACTCACAGTAAACACTACATGGGCTGGTTGAATATAACGTTACTCATCATATAGGCCAGGCTACACATATTCATATACAGCAGACAGGCCTACAAGTTGTTGACATTTAAAGGAGATGTTCCCCCTTCATGGAGACTCACAGTAAACATGGGCTGGTTGAATATAACGTTACTCATCATATAGGCCAGGCTACACATATTCATATACAGCAGACAGGCCTACAAGTTGTTGACATTTAAAGGAGATGTTCCCCCTTCATGGAGACTCACTGTAAACATTGGCTGGGTTGAATATAACGTTACTCATCATATAGGCCAGGCTACACATATTCATATACAGCAGACAGGCCTACAAGTTGTTGACATTTAAAGGAGATGTTCCCCCTTCATGGAGACTCACAATAAACACTGCATGGGCTACATATGTCGGCTTAGTCTGAAATGACCTTTACATTTCTATGGCCTTAGTCTGAAATGACCTTTACATTTCTATGGCCTGTGTCTCAGCTGGGATTCTTTCTGAATGTTCTGATTAATCAATTCTTGTTGCTCCATCGTTCTTTCGTTGGAATCACAGCTACATTTTAGTTTGTAACGTGGGATTCTTTTAATGTATGTAACAAATGCAACAGTTCTCTCATCAATAGCCAGGGAAACAACAGTTCTCTCATCAATAGCCAGGAGAACAACAGTTCTCTCATCAATAGCTAGGAGAACAACAGTTCTCTCATCAATAGCCAGGGAAACAACAGTTCTCTCATCAATAGCCAGGAGAACAACAGTTCTCTCATCAATAGCTAGGAGAACAACAGTTCTCTCATCAATAGCCAGGGGAACAACAGTTCTCTCATTAATAGCCAAGGGAACAACAGTTCTCTCATCAATAGCCAAGGGAACAACAGTTCTCTCATCAATAGCCAGGAGAACAACAGTTCTCTCATCAATAGCCAGGGAAACAACAGTTCTCTCATCAATAGCCAGGAGAACAACAGTTCTCTCATCAATAGCTAGGAGAACAACAGTTCTCTCATCAATAGCCAGGGGAACAACAGTTCTCTCATCAATAGCCAAGGGAACAACAGTTATCTCATCAATAGCCAGGAGAACAACAGTTCTCTCATCAATAGCCAGGGAAACAACAGTTCTCTCATCAATAGCCAGGGAAACAACAGTTCTCTCATCAATAGCCAGGGAAACAACAGTTCTCTCATCAATAGCCAGGGGAACAACAGTTATCTCATCAACAGCCAGGAGAACAACAGTTCTCTCATCAATAGCCAGGGGAACAACTGTTCTCTCATCAATAGCCAGGAGAACCACAGTTCTCTCATCAACAGCCAGGAGAACAATAGTTATCTCATCAAAAGCCAGGAGAACAACATTTCTCTCATCAACAGCCAGGAGAACAACAGTTCTCTCATCAATAGCCAGGGGAAATGCTCAGCCTGACTGAGCTCCTCCAGAACAATCCTATGCACATCATTCATCACCACGGACACAGCATCCAGCTGTTGACGCAGACAGGGGCACCTGTTTGACAGACAATATGATGCTATCCATAGACTTGTCTGTAGTCAATTCCTCCCAAACTGTCACCATGCACCTTTTAAATAGCTCTGCGTCTGTGAAGGGCATGTTGTGTTTGGTTAGAACCCAGGATGCTTTAAGGAAGCACTTGTGACCTTCTGTTGTTGGGTCAGGCCACGAAGGAGGATTCTACTGCCGTGTTTGTAGCTTGTAGTTAAGGCTTACATTTTTCTGCGTCGAGCCTCTGTCTGGGGAGGGAAGTCCACTTTGAAAGTACCATGCTTAAGATTCATAATGCCGACTGAGATTGAATTCTTTGCAAACAGTGCCAATTTCATTGCAAACAAGACACTGGCTTGGCATTAGAGAAAGATGGTTAGATGAATGTATATCTCTGTCTGTTTGGAGATAGATGGTTAGATGAATGCATATCTCTCTGTCTGTTAGGAGATAGATGGTTAGATGAATGCATATCTCTCTGTCTGTTAGGAGATAGATGGTTAGATGAATGCATATCTCTCTGTCTATTTGGAGATAGATGGTTAGATGAATGCATATCTCTCTGTCTATTTGGAGATAGATGGTTAGATGAATGCATATCTCTGTCTCTTCCCCTGTGCTGCTCCACCAGTACACTGGGTTCCCCTGTGCTGCTCCCCCAGTACACTGGGTTCCCCTGTGCTGCTCCACCAGTACCCTGGGTTCCCCTGTGCTGCTCCCCCAGTACACTGGGTTCCCCTGTGCTGCTCCCCCAGTACACTGGGTTCCCCTGTGCTGCTCCCCCAGTACACTGGGTTCCCCTGTGCTGCTCCCCCAGTACACTGGGTTCCCCTGTGCTGCTCCACCAGTACCCTGGGTTCCCCTGTGCCCCTCCACCAGTACACTGGATTCCCCTGTGCTGCTCCCCCAGTACACTGGGTTCCCCTGTGCTGCTCCCCCAGTACACTGGGTTCCCCTGTGCTGCTCCCCCAGTACACTGGGTTCCCCTGTGCTGCTCCACCAGTACACTGGGTTCCCCTGTGCCCCCACCAGTACACTGGGTTCACCTGACCTGCTCCACCAGTACACTGGGTTCCCCTGTGCCCCTCCACCAGTACACTGGGTTCCCCTGTGCTGCTCCACCAGTACACTGGGTTCCCCTGTGCCCCTCCACCAGTACACTGGGTTCCCCTGTGCCCCTCCACCAGTACACTGGGTTCCCCTGTGCCCCTCCACCAGTACACTGGGTTCCCCTGTGCTGCTCCACCAGTACACTGGGTTCCCCTGTGCCCCTCCACCAGTACACTGGATTCCCCTGTGCCCCTCCACCAGTACACTGGATTCCCCTGTGCCCCTCCACCAGTACACTGGATTCCCCTGTGCCCCTCCACCAGTACACTGGATTCCCCTGTGCCCCTCCACCAGTGCACTGGGTTCCTCTGTGCTGCTCCACCAGTACACTGGGTTCCCCTGTGCCCCTCCACCAGTACACTGGGTTCCCCTGTGCCCCTCCACCAGTACACTGGGTTCCCCTGTGCTGCTCCACCAGTACCCTGGGTTCCCCTGTGCTGCTCCCCCAGTACACTGGGTTCCCCTGTGCTGCTCCCCCAGTACACTGGGTTCCCCTGTGCTGCTCCACCAGTACCCTGGGTTCCCCTGTGCCCCTCCACCAGTACACTGGATTCCCCTGTGCTGCTCCCCCAGTACACTGGGTTCCCCTGTGCTGCTCCCCCAGTACACTGGGTTCCCCTGTGCTGCTCCCCCAGTACACTGGGTTCCCCTGTGCTGCTCCACCAGTACACTGGGTTCCCCTGTGCCCCTCCACCAGTACACTGGGTTCACCTGACCTGCTCCACCAGTACACTGGGTTCCCCTGTGCCCCTCCACCAGTACACTGGGTTCCCCTGTGCTGCTCCACCAGTACACTGGGTTCCCCTGTGCCCCTCCACCAGTACACTGGGTTCCCCTGTGCCCCTCCACCAGTACACTGGGTTCCCCTGTGCCCCTCCACCAGTACACTGGGTTCCCCTGTGCTGCTCCACCAGTACACTGGGTTCCCCTGTGCCCCTCCACCAGTACACTGGATTCCCCTGTGCCCCTCCACCAGTACACTGGATTCCCCTGTGCCCCTCCACCAGTACACTGGATTCCCCTGTGCCCCTCCACCAGTACACTGGATTCCCCTGTGCCCCTCCACCAGTGCACTGGGTTCCTCTGTGCTGCTCCACCAGTACACTGGGTTCCCCTGTGCCCCTCCACCAGTACACTGGGTTCCCCTGTGCCCCTCCACCAGTACACTGGGTTCCCCTGTGCCCCTCCACCAGTACACTGGGTTCCTCTGTGCTGCTCCACCAGTACACTGGGTTCCCCTGTGCCCCTCCACCAGTACACTGGGTTCCCCTGTTCCCCTCCACCAGTACACTGGGTTCCTCTGTGCTGCTCCACCAGTACACTGGGTTCCCCTGTGCCCCTCCACCAGTACACTGGGTTCCCCTGTGCCCCTCCACCAGTACACTGGGTTCCCCTGTGCCCCTCCACCTGTACACTGGGTTCCCCTGTGCCCCTCCACCAGTACACTGGGTTCCCCTGTGCCCCTCCACCAGTACACTGGGTTCCCCTGTGCCCCTCCACCAGTACACTGGGTTCCCCTGTGCCCCTCCCCCAGTACACTGGGTTCCCCTGTGCTGCTCCACCAGTACACTGGATTCCCCTGTGCCCCTCCACCAGTACACTGGATTCCCCTGTGCCCCTCCACCAGTACACTGGGTTCCTCTGTGCTGCTCCACCAGTACACTGGATTCCCCTGTGCCCCTCCACCAGTACACTGGGTTCCCCTGTGCTGTTCCACCGAACACTATCAAGCTAACGAACGTTGACACTAAAAAAGTAGTGTGGACTAGAGCTGTTTTTCCCCACCAATCAACACACAGAGAAATAAACAAAGATTTATAATTTAGTAGAGATTTTGCTGATTTTATGAACTTAATCAGATCTGGAAAAAAATATTGTCACTGAATGTATTATGTACTAATCAATGTTGTTCCATTTGTAGTGTAGACCTCTTCATTGTGCTAATATTATATGTTAATTATGTTCCATTTGTAGTGTAGACCTCTTCATTGTGCTAATATTATATGTTAATTATGTTCCATTTGTAGTGTAGACCTCTTCACTGTGCTGATATTATATGTTAATTATGTTCATTTGTAGTGTAGACCTCTTCATTGACATGATGACATGATGACATGATGACTCCTTGCTGTCCCCAGTCCACCTGGCCATGCTGCTGCTCCAGTTTCAACTGTTCTGCCTTACTATTATTCGACCATGCTGGTCATTTATGAACATTTGAACATCTTGGCCATGTTCTGTTATAATCTCCACCCGGCACAGCCAGAAGAGGACTGGCCACCCCACATATGCTCTCTCTAATTCTCTCTTTCTTTCTCTCTCTCGGAGGACCTGAGCCCTAGGACCGTGCCCCAGGACTACCTGACATGATGACTCCTTGCTGTCCCCAGTCCACCTGACTGTGCTGCTGCTCCAGTTTCAACTGTTCTGCCTTATTATTATTCGACCATACTGGTCATGTATGAACATTTGAACATCTTGGCCATGTTCTGTTATAATCTCCACCCGGCACAGCCAGAAGAGGACTGGCCACCCCACATAGCCTGGTTCCTCTCTAGGTTTCTTCCTAGGTTTTGGCCTTTCTAGGGAGTTTTTCCTAGCCACCGTGCTTCTACACCTGCATTGCTTGCTGTTTGGGGTTTTAGGCTGGGTTTCTGTACAGCACTTTGAGATATCAGCTGATGTACGAAGGGCTATATAAATAAATTTGATTTGATTTGATTTGATTCATTGTGCTAATATTATATATTCATTATGTTCTGACCCACCGACTTTAACTCAGAAAACAATTGTCCCGAAGCCAAACCTAGTTGACGAACCCTGTTTTATGGTATTTCATGGCCTTTACTGGCCAACTGCTGTTATGTTTATGATATACTATGGTGTTGTGTCACTAGACTTTGACCAGATATTATTACATCCAAAGATCAACTGAACCTAGAACATAGATACAGAGACACTTGTCATCAGGAAGGTGATCTCTCAGCACAACGGAAAATATCTCAATGACTTGACATGTTCTGGTTGTGAATTCAGGCTACAAGGTAAGAATCTTCCCAGGGATTATTGTAAAGTGTGTAGAGAAATTCAATGTCTGGTGTTATTTTAGTATAGTGAATGACAGTAAAACACTCAGATGTAACAGTCCATTTCACCTGGGACAGCTACGTGACAGTTCAATCATACAAAATGGCGCTAACTGGGTGTAGTCAAGTCACATTCAATAACATGTTGTTCATATAGCTAACTGGGTGTAGTCAAGTCACATTCAATAACATGTTGTTCATATAGCTAACTGGGTGTAGTCAAGTCACATTCAATACCATGTTGTTCATATAGCTAACTGGGTGTAGTCAAGTCACATTCAATAACATGTTGTTCATATAGCTAACTGGGTGTAGTCAAGTCACATTCAATAACATGTTGTTCATATATCTAACTGGGTGTAGTCAAGTCACATTCAATACCATGTTGTTCATATAGCTAACTGGGTGTAGTCAAGTCACATTCAATAACATGTTGTTCATATAGCTAACTGGGTGTAGTCAAGTCACATTCAATAACATGTTGTTCATATAGCTAACTGGGTGTAGTCAAGTCACATTCAATAACATGTTGTTCATATAGCTAACTGGGTGTAGTCAAGTCACATTCAATAACATGTTGTTCATATAGCTAACTGGGTGTAGTCAAGTCACATTCAATAACATGTTGTTCATATAGCTAACTGGGTGTAGTCAAGTCACATTCAATAACATGTTGTTCATATAGCTAACTGGGTGTAGTCAAGTCACATTCAATAACATGTTGTTCATATAGCTAACTGGGTGTAGTCAAGTCACATTCAATAACATGTTGTTCATATAGCTAACTGGGTGTAGTCAAGTCACATTCAATAACATGTTGTTCATATAGCTAACTGGGTGTAGTCAAGTCACATTCAATAACATGTTGTTCATATAGCTAACTGGGTGTAGTCAAGTCACATTCAATAACATGTTGTTCATATAGCTAACTGGGTGTAGTCAAGTCACATTCAATAACATGTTGTTCATATAGCTAACTGGGTGTAGTCAAGTCACATTCAATAACATGTTGTTCATATAGCTAACTGGGTGTAGTCAAGTCACATTCAATAACATGTTGTTCATATAGCTAACTGGGTGTAGTCAAGTCACATTCAATAACATGTTGTTCATATAGCTAACTGGGTGTAGTCAAGTCACATTCAATAACATGTTGTTCATATAGCTAACTGGGTGTAGTCAAGTCACATTCAATAACATGTTGTTCATATAGCTAACTGGGTGTAGTCAAGTCACATTCAATAACATGTTGTTCATATAGCTAACTGGGTGTAGTCAAGTCACATTCAATAACATGTTTATATATTCGTATATCTCGGTTATTTTACAATTTGTATATTTTTCATTATTATTATATATTATTAATATTATTTTATATTATATTATTATATTATTGTTATTATTATTATTATATTATTATTATTATTATTATGGACAAAAGGTGAAAAATATAAATCACGACTACATATTCATTTGATGCATTAAATCTCTTGACTGTTTGGTGAGTCTGTTAGTAAATGTTTAATTTCTAAGAGATAATGAATAAAAGAGAACGTATGATCTATTATTGACCTTCAAGAAATACTGTGTTAAACACAACCAACATGTTGGATCTCTGTTTAGTTGTCACTGTGTTAACCACAACCAACATGTTGGATCTCTGTTTAGTTGTCACTGTGTTAACCACAACCAACATGTTGGATCTCTGGTTAGTTGTCACTGTGTTGACCACAACCAACATGTTGGATCTCTGTTTAGTTGTTACTGTGTTAACCACAACCAACATGTTGGATCTCTGTTTAGGGGTCAGTTCTCTAAAATGAGTCTCTCTGGAGCGAGAAAGAAGGGGGGCCCTGCCTCTAAAACTAGTCTCTCTGGGGAGAGAGAGAAGGGGGGCCCTGCCTCTAAAATGAGACTCTCTGGGGAACATGACACCAAAGCTAAGAGGTGAGATTACAATGTTGTTTGTTTCTAAAACGTGTTTCCACAATTTTTTCACATTTGTTATTTATCAGACAGTATTGCTCAGGGGAACCTTGTCTGTAAAATATTGTTGTTCTAAGATTTTAATTCATAGTTTTTTTGTGTATGAATTTTTGTTTGGCAAAACGCGATATAGCTGGAATGGAATGTTTGTATCCTGTATATTAGACTGTGATATGTGGTTGTCTCACCAGCACACACACACACACGCACGCACGCACGCACGCACGCACGCACGCACGCACACACACACACACACACACACCTCTCTAAAATGTTAGCATGACACAATCATTGAGCCTCTTAATTATTATCTAATATGTTGGCAGCAAAACTTTATAGTGTTTTATTCTGATCGTTGTTACAAGCTGAATTCTGACAATATATCCGTTATATCAACACACTCTTCACTCCTGTTGAAACCAGAAAGGGTTTTATCTTCCTACAATATACAGAACCACTGAAGTTCTATATAGAACCCTTTATAGGAGGTTAGGAAGTGTCTGAGTATACAGTATATATAGAATATATATAGAACCCTTTATAGGAGGTTAGCCTGTCTGAGTATACAGTATATATAGAATATATATAGAACCCTTTATAGGAGGTTAGGAAGTGTCTGAGTATACAGTATATATAGAATATATATAGAACCCTTTATAGGAGGTTAGGAAGTGTCTGAGTATACAGTATATATAGAATATATATAGAACCCTTTATAGGAGGTTAGGAAGTGTCTGAGTATACAGTATATATAGAATATATATAGAACCCTTTATAGGAGGTTAGCCTGTCTGAGTATACAATATATATAGAATATATATAGAACCCTTTATAGGAGGTTAGCCTGTCTGAGTACACAGTTTATATATAATATATATTTAACCCTTTATAGTAGGTTAGCCTGTCTGAGTATACAGTATATATATAATATATATAGAACCCTTTATAGGAGGTTAGCCTGTCTGAGTATACAGTATATATTTAACCCTTTATAGGAGGTTAGCCTGTCTGAGTATACAGTATATATTTAACGCTTTATAGGAGGTTAGCCTGTCTGAGTATACAGTATATATATAATATATATAGAACCCTTTATAGGAGGTAAGGAAGTGTCTGAGTATACAGTATATATAGAATATATATAGAACGCTATATAGGAGGTTAGCCTGTCTGAGTATACAGTATATATTTAACCCTTTATAGGAGGTTAGCCTGTCTGAGTATACAGTATATATTTAACCCTTTATAGGGCTCTTTGGTCAGAACTCTAGAGGTTCTTCTTCACTGAATTGATCTTCATTATATCCAAACACACTGGCGGTCAGGGAGGCATCTCTTTGTTTGAACGATGGCCCACGTCAACTCTGGCATTACAATACATACATTACAATACAATACAATACAATACAATACATTACAATACAATACAATACAATACAATACAATACAATACATTACAATACAACGTTGACCATTAGTTACAGCAAACAACAAACATGTCTCTTCTGCTCCGTTCTTAACCCCTCCTCTCTTCACTAGATGGACGGTAACTTTAGTGTTTAACCCCTCCTCTCTTCACTAGATGGACTGTAACTTTAGTGTTTAACCCCTCCTCTCTTCACTAGATGGACGGTAACTTTAGTGTTTAACCCCTCCTCTCTTCACTAGATGGACAGTAACTTTAGTGTTTAACCCCTCCTCTCTTCACTAGATGGACGGTAACTTTAGTGTTTAACCCCTCCTCTCTTCACTAGATGGACGGTAACTTTAGTGTTTAACCCCTCCTCTCTTCACTAGATGGACGTAACTTTAGTGTTTAACCCCTCCTCTCTTCACTAGATGGACGGTAACTTTAGTGTTTAACCCCTCCTCTCTTCACTAGATGGACGGTAACTTTAGTGTTTAACCCCTCCTCTCTTCACTAGATGGACGGTAACTTTAGTGTTTAACCCCTCCTCTCTTCACTAGATGGACTAACTTTAGTGTTTAACCCCTCCTCTCTTCACTAGATGGACGGTAACTTTAGTGTTTAACCCCTCCTCTCTTCACTAGATGGACGGTAACTTTAGTGTTTAACCCCTCCTCTCTTCACTAGATGGACGGTAACTTTAGTGTTTAACCCCTCCTCTCTTCACTAGATGGACGGTAACTTTAGTGTTTAACCCCTCCTCTCTTCACTAGATGGACGGTAACCCCTTTACTAGATGTTTAACCCCTCCTCTCTTCACTAGATGGACGGTAACTTTAGTGTTTAACCCCTCCTCTCTTCACTAGATGGACGGTAACTTTAGTGTTTAACCCCTCCTCTCTTCACTAGATGGACGGTAACTTTAGTGTTTAACCCCTCCTCTCTTCACTAGATGGACGGTAACTTTAGTGTTTAACCCCTCCTCTCTTCACTAGATGGACAGTAACTTTAGTGTTTAACCCCTCCTCTCTTCACTAGATGGACGGTAACTTTAGTGTTTAACCCCTCCTCTCTTCACTAGATGGACAGTAACTTTAGTGTTTAACCCCTCCTCTCTTCACTAGATGGACGGTAACTTTAGTGTTTAACCCCTCCTCTCTTCACTAGATGGACGGTAACTTTAGTGTTTAACCCCTCCTCTCTTCACTAGATGGACGGTAACTTTAGTGTTTAACCCCTCCTCTCTTCACTAGATGGACGGTAACTTTAGTGTTTAACCCCTCCTCTCTTCACTAGATGGACTTTAGTGTTTAACCCCTCCTCTCTTCACTAGATGGACTTTAGTGTTTAACCCCTCCTCTCTTCACTAGATGGACGGTAACTTTAGTGTTTAACCCCTCCTCTCTTCACTAGATGGACGGTAACTTTAGTGTTTAACCCCTCCTCTCTTCACTAGATGGACTTTAGTGTTTAACCCCTCCTCTCTTCACTAGATGGACGGTAACTTTAGTGTTTAACCCCTCCTCTCTTCACTAGATGGACGGTAACTTTAGTGTTTAACCCCTCCTCTCTTCACTAGATGGACGGTAACTTTAGTGTATAACCCCTCCTCTCTTCACTAGATGGACGATAACTTTAGTGTTTAACCCCTCCTCTCTTCACTAGATGGACGGTAACTTTAGTGTTTAACCCCTCCTCTCTTCACTAGATGGACGGTAACTTTAGTGTTTAACCCCTCCTCTCTTCACTAGATGGACGGTAACTTTAGTGTTTAACCCCTCCTCTCTTCACTAGATGGACGGTAACTTTAGTGTTTAACCCCTCCTCTATTCACTAGATGGACGGTAACTTTAGTGTTTAACCCCTCCTCTCTTCACTAGATGGACAGTAACTTTAGTGTTTAACCCCTCCTCTCTTCACTAGATGGACGGTAACTTTAGTGTTTAACCCCTCCTCTCTTCACTAGATGGACAGTAACTTTAGTGTTTAACCCCTCCTCTCTTCACTAGATGGACGGTAACTTTAGTGTTTAACCCCTCCTCTCTTCACTAGATGGGCGGTAACTTTAGTGTTTAACCCCTCCTCTCTTCACTAGATGGACGGTAACTTTAGTGTTTAACCCCTCCTCTCTTCACTAGATGGGCGGTAACTTTAGTGTTTAACCCCTCCTCTCTTCACTAGATGGACTTTAGTGTTTAACCCCTCCTCTCTTCACTAGATGGACTTTAGTGTTTAACCCCTCCTCTCTTCACTAGATGGACGGTAACTTTAGTGTTTAACCCCTCCTCTCTTCACTAGATGGACGGTAACTTTAGTGTTTAACCCCTCCTCTCTTCACTAGATGGACGGTAACTTTAGTGTTTAACCCCTCCTCTCTTCACTAGATGGACGGTAACTTTAGTGTTTAACCCGTCCTCTCTTCACTAGATGGACGGTAACTTTAGTGTTTAACCCCTCCTCTCTTCACTAGATGGACGGTAACTTTAGTGTTTAACCCCTTCTCTCTTCACCAGATGGACGGTAACTTTAGTGTTTAACCCCTCCTCTCTTCACTAGATGGACGGTAACTTTAGTGTTTAACCCCTCCTCTCTTCACCAGATGGACGGTAACTTTAGTGTTTAACCCCTTCTCTCTTCACTAGATGGACAGTAACTTTAGTGTTTAACCCCTCCTCTCTTCATTAGATGGACGGTAACTTTAGTGTTTAACCCCTCCTCTCTTCACTAGATGGACGGTAACTTTAGTGTTTAACCCCTCCTCTCTTCACTAGATGGACAGTAACTTTAGTGTTTAACCCCTCCTCTCTTCACTAGATGGACGGTAACTTTAGTGTTTAACCCCTCCTCTCTTCACTAGATGGACGGTAACTTTAGTGTTTAACCCCTCCTCTCTTCACTAGATGGACGGTAACTTTAGTGTTTAACCCCTCCTCTCTTCACTAGATGGACGGTAACTTTAGTGTTTAACCCCTCCTCTCTTCACTAGATGGACGGTAACTTTAGTGTTTAACCCCTCCTCTCTTCACTAGATGGACGGTAACTTTAGTGTTTAACCCCTCCTCTCTTCACTAGATGGACGGTAACTTTAGTGTTTAACCCCTCCTCTCTTCACTAGATGGACGGTAACTTTAGTGTTTAACCCCTCCTCTCTTCACTAGATGGACGGTAACTTTAGTGTTTAACCCCTCCTCTCTTCACTAGATGGACGGTAACTTTAGTGTTTAACCCCTCCTCTCTTCACTAGATGGACGGTAACTTTAGTGTTTAACCCCTCCTCTCTTCACTAGATGGACAGTAACTTTAGTGTTTAACCCCTCCTCTCTTCACTAGATGGACAGTAACTTTAGTGTTTAACCCCTCCTCTCTTCACTAGATGGACAGTAACTTTAGTGTTTAACCCCTCCTCTCTTCACTAGATGGACGGTAACTTTAGTGTTTAACCCCTCCTCTCTTCACTAGATGGACGGTAACTTTAGTGTTTAACCCCTCCTCTCTTCACTAGATGGACGGTAACTTTAGTGTTTAACCCCTCCTCCCTTCACTAGATGGACGGTAACTTTAGTGATTAACCCCTCCTCTCTTCACTAGATGGACGGTAACTTTAGTGTTTAACCCCTCCTCTCTTCACTAGATGGACGGTAACTTTAGTGTTTAACCCCTCCTCTCTTCACTAGATGGACGGTAACTTTAGTGTTTAACCCCTCCTCTCTTCACTAGATGGAAGGTAGCTTTAGTGTTTAACCCCTCCTCTCTTCGCTAGATGGACGGTAACTTTAGTGTTTAACCCCTCCTCTCCTCACTAGATGGACGGTAACTTTAGTGTTTAACCCCTCCTCTCTTCACTAGATGGACGGTAAACTTTAGTGTTTAACCCCTCCTGTCTTCACTAGATGGACGGTAACTTTAGTGTTTAACCCCTCTCTGTCCAAGGACCAAACTTTTGAATATTATTTTCAGTGCGCCTCAAGTAGGCTGGAAACATGACATTTACAACACCGTTTTTTTCTGATAACTAGTTAATTGCATCTGCCATGGAGCCCAGTTTCATAATATTACGTTATGTTATATAGTAATTTAGGTCATTCTTCTTCCTGCCAGCTCCTATTAGTTCTATTGAGCTCCGTGGAATCAACTCACCTTCTGAACGTTCTATTCCCAGCTCATTGTTCTGCGTCACAATGGCAGCTTCACTATTGTATCAATGACACCTGCCGGCAATAAGCTTGAACTCTGACGTCAGGTTACTTATTATTAACAGGGTTACAGCTACTTGGTGAACGTGATCACTGTTCGCCTGGATACACGTTGTGGTGACCCACAGTGCTAAACCTTAAACCTTTGCTGGTCATGGTTTACCATATTTGTTTTCAGAAAAAAGTATACCACCTAACTAAAACGTATGTCCCTGTCCTCTTTTTCAAGACGTGGCCGATTTAAACAGCCAGAAGACATAACACTTTTTTTTGACTACTTGTTGTTTCTAAATGGCTGCTGGGTAATTTGATAAGCATCGAAATGTTCGTTCGTAGACATCGGATTGAGTGAAAGCTGCGCAGTTTCACTGAGTTAGAAAACAAATGGACAGGTGTAGCTCATTGATTGGTAGATCTGACGCAGTTGCTACTTCAGATTATGAGCCTAGCAGTTGTCCTGAATGAGTTCTGTAGTTCCCACAGAAGGCCACAGGGATGAGCAAGAGACCTATAAACCCATACTGTTTTTTACCTTAAAAACCCTGAATTTAACAATCAAATCAAATGTATTTATAAAGCCCTTTTTACATCAGCATCTAACCCTACGTATGACCTATTTTAGCATTAACATTAACCCAAATTATTTTAGAAACTGTTTTAGTAATAATATTATGTTAGTAAATACCATTATAGTACTAAATAGCATTGTGATTGTTTTGTTAATCAAAACCTGTCTCAGCATTTTGCTGTTTTTGTTTTGTTATTTTATTATATTTATTATTTCAAAGCAGAACACTTGATCAACAAGCCACATCTGTTTTATTTTTCAAATGTGGTTTGAACTGTGTGACCAAGTAACTTCTATGTGAAAGTCCAGTAATTGGCTTGGGAAAGATGGGGCAGGTTAGAGATCTAAGGAATTAACCAGAAAAATACACTTTATTTCTCAGCTGCCCCACCAACGTCTGTATGTGAATTAATAACTTTTAATTGCAAAATGTCCAATAGGTGGAAGCATATGAACACGAAGCATCAGTTATAGGCTACAAGCAGCAATATGATGGACCATGAAGCATCAGTTATAGGCTACAAGCAGCAATAGACCATGAAGCATCAGTTATAGGCTACAAGCAGCAATATGATGGACCATGAAGCATCAGTTATAGGCTACAAGCAGCAATAGACCATGAAGCATCAGTTATAGACTACAAGCAGCAATATAATATGATGGACCATGAAGCATCAGTTATAGGCTACAAGCAGCAATATGATGGACCATGAAGCATCAGTTATAGGCTACAAGCAGCAATAGACCATGAAGCATCAGTTATAGACTACAAGCAGCAATATGATGGACCATGAAGCATCAGTTATAGGCTACGAGCAGCAATATGATGGACCATGAAGCATCAGTTATAGGCTACAAGCAGCAATATGATGGACCATGAAGCATCAGTTATAGTCTACAAGCAGCAATATGATGGACCATGAAGCATCAGTTATAGTCTACAAGCAGCAATATGATGGACCACGAAGCATCAGTTATAGGCTACGAGCAGCAATATGATGGACCATGAAGCATCAGTTATAGACTACAAGCAGCAATATGATGGACCATGAAGCATCAGTTATAGGCTACGAGCAGCAATATGATGGACCATGAAGCATCAGTTATAGGCTACAAGCAGCAATATGATGGACCATGAAGCATCAGTTATAGTCTACAAGCAGCAATATGATGGACCATGAAGCATCAGTTATAGTCTACAAGCAGCAATATGATGGACCACGAAGCATCAGTTATAGGCTACGAGCAGCAATATGATGGACCATGAAGCATCAGTTATAGGCTACAAGCAGCAATATGATGGACCATGAAGCATCAGTTATAGGCTACAAGCAGCAATATGATGGACCATGAAGCATCAGTTATAGGCTACAAGCAGCAATAGACCATGAAGCATCAGTTATAGACTACAAGCAGCAATATGATGGACCATGAAGCATCAGTTATAGGCTACAAGCAGCAATATGATGGACCATGAAGCATCAGTTATAGGCTACAAGCAGCAATATGATGGACCATGAAGCATCAGTTATAGGCTACAAGCAGCAATATGATGGACCATGAAGCATCAGTTATAGTCTACAAGCAGCAATATGATGGACCATGAAGCATCAGTTATAGTCTACAAGCAGCAATATGATGGACCATGAAGCATCAGTTATAGTCTACAAAGCAATGGACCATTAAATCAGTCTACAAGCAGCAATATGATGGACCATGAAGCATCAGTTATAGTCTACAAGCAGCAATATGATGGACCATGAAGCATCAGTTATAGGCTACAAGCAGCAATATGATGGACCATGAAGCATCAGTTATAGGCTACAAGCAGCAATATGATGGACCATGAAGCATCAGTTATAGGCTACAAGCAGCAATATGATGGACCATGAAGCATCAGTTATAGGCTACAAGCAGCAATATGATGGACCATGAAGCATCAGTTATAGGCTACAAGCAGCAATATGATGGACCATGAAGCATCAGTTATAGGCTACAAGCAGCAATATGATGGACCATGAAGCATCAGTTATAGGCTACAAGCAGCAATATGATGGACCATGAAGCATCAGTTATAGGCTACAAGCAGCAATATGATGGACCATGAAGCATCAGTTATAGTCTACAAGCAGCAATATGATGGACCACGAAGCATCAGTTATAGGCTACAAGCAGCAATATGATGGACCATGAGGCATCAGTTATAGTCTACAAGCAGCAATATGATTGACATAAAATAGCATGCAACCACAGACTATATGTCCCATGCTTTTCTAAAATGGTCTCATGACTTTAGTTAGCTGTATATCTCCTATTAGGGCTGTGTTGCTTTTGGGAGAGAAAAACAAGTGACTATAGCAGGTATTGAATCCCAGGTAAATAATCACTAGTCAAAACCTCAACCTTAGTATACATTCATTATAAAAATCACCTTAATATCTGATATTGTTTATAAACAACCTTGGAATAGAAAAGACAGAGTGGGACTTCCAGCCCGTCAATAAATGACATCATGCAGCCCAGCAGTTAGCAAATAGCACATTTTACACATGGATTCAAACCAGCCACCTTTAGGCCACAGGTCCAACTCCTTAGCCACTGGGTGAAAACCTGAGTTAATCTTGGGGAATAAGCCTGATACATGGTATCACTTGTTATTCATAATTATTACACATAAATCATTGCCAAAAGCACAAGACATATATTATTAATGGATTGATCATATCAAATATCAAAACATTATTTTTATCTGCTCCAAAACAATTACATGTTGTGCAGAAACCACTGACTCACTGCATTATTCTATAGTATTATCAAGACACCTGCTGTTAACTCTTAACTACTTAGGACACCTGCTGTTAACTCTTAACTACTTAGGACACCTGCTGTTAACTCTTAACTACTTAGGACACCTGCTGTTAACTCTTAACTACTTAGGACACCTGCTGTTAACTCTTAACTACTTAGGACACCTGCTGTTAACTCATAACTACTTAGGACACCTGCTGTTAACTCATAACTACTTAGGACACCTGCTGTTAACTCTTAACTACTTAGGACACCTGCTGTTAACTCTTAACTACTTAGGACACCTGCTGTTAACTCATAACTACTTAGGACACCTGCTGTTAACTCTTAACTACTTAGGACACCTGCTGTTAACTCTTAACTACTTAGGACACCTGCTGTTAACTCATAACTACTTAGGACACCTGCTGTTAACTCATAACTACTTAGGACACCTGCTGTTAACTCATAACTACTTAGGACAGCTCACGAGGTGTCATAAATTTCTGCCAACTAGGTGGGACTAGAGACTTCATAAATAGCTTTAATTTATACCCATAAGTGTAAAATGTCTTTATTCTCAGCACTTATACGACCAATTTTCTCCTCTGAGACACTTTGTGGATATGGACCCAGATCTCAAAATATTGTTATAAAAAAACAGAATGTTTGTTTTACATAATAATAAATAATTCATATTACTAATGTAACCCACTGTAAAGACTGGGTTCAGTTGATTGTGTTGCACTGCTCATGTCCGCGTTCTGGAACTGTCCGCGTCCCCGTACAGAACCGTCCGCGTCCCCGTACAGAACTGTCCGCGTCCACGTTCGGTGTTCGGCGCCAAGGATATTGTCCGGTTACGCGCAGAGTGGACTGAGGTGATCTTGGGGAATAACGACGGTGTTTGTTACAGTGTTGAGACACCGAAGTTTACTGTTCAATTTGCTTTTTTCTTTACGGTCAGGGACAGTATGAGTGTAGCCAGATCCTTTTCACTCTCTATACTTGTTTCAATTTGTGTTTCACCGTATTCATCATCGAGACGAGGGACAGACGAACGACCTGCTAACTAACCAGCAGCATCCTAGTTATCCTAGCTAGTCGGTACAGCTCGGTAAGCTAGCTAGCTACTCTACCAGCAGCATCCTAGTTATCCTAGCTACTCGGTACAGCTCGGTAAGCTAGCTAGCTACTCAACCAGCAGCATCCTAGTTACCATAGCTACCACTACATCATCACCGGCTCCCCGGTTGTTTCTTCCACCTGTTAAATCCCGGTGAGGCTTCTCCCTCTCTCGTTGACGGATGCTGGCTACCTCTGTCCGGTTCTCCTCTCTTCACTAGATGGATGGTAACTTTAGTGTTTAAACCTCTGTGTCCAAGGACCGAACTTTTGAATATTATTTTCAGGGCGCCTCAATAGCAGGTATTGAACCCCGGGTAAATAATCACTAGTCAGAACCTCAACCTCAGTATACATTCATTATAAAAATCATCTTAATATCTGATATTGTGAGTAAACAACCTCGAGAGTGCGTCTTCCAGCCCTCCAATAAATCACATCATTCAAACCCTCCCGGTTAGTAAATGTACCTCAACATGCCCCCGGAGAAGGCAGAGTAACGACACCAGCCTTTTAGCGGGGCTGACAGACTGACTACAACGCTCGCGTCGCTAAATGAATTTCGTCATTTTAAATGACACACTGCTCGCGCGCGTTAACTAACGTCTGGAAGTCAGTTTGTGACGCAGAATGAAGCGATAAATAGCTTTTTGGAATGAAACTCTTCTTATGTTTCCCCATCTGAGCTCAGAGTAGATGAGAGATGTAATGTTTGTCTCTGTTGTGTTGAAGCCCAATCAAGCAGGAGAGACCAGCCTCCCCTGTTCCCAGCTGTGTGTCCATGAAGAGTGACTGGTCTATGGATCTACCTATAGAGTTTAGAGAGGGAGACTTTTCTACTGAACAAAGGTAAGAAGAACTCATGGGTCCTGGTCAGTGAGTTAAACAACACTGTCTCTAGTCATTTCTCCTCTCCCATTTTCCAAATCCTTTTGTCCATTTTCATAGTCCTAAAACAATATTAAACAAACACAACATTCCCTCACTGTGTGTGTGTGTGTGTGTGTGTGTGTGTGGTACCTGGTACCCTGCACATTGACTCAGTACTGATACTCCTTATAGTCTCATTATTACCTCAACTACCTGGTACCCTGCACATTGACTCAGTACTGGTTCTCCTTATAGTCTCATTATTACCTCAACTACCTGGTACCCTGCACATTGACTCAGTACTGGTTCTCCTTATAGCCTCATTATTACCTCAACTACCTGGTACCCTGCACATTGACTCAGTACTGGTTCTCCTTATAGTCTCATTATTACCTCAACTACCTGGTACCCTGCACATTGACTCAGTACTGGTTCTCCTTATAGTCTCATTATTACCTCAACTACCTGGTACCCTGCACATTGACTCAGTACTGGTACTCCTTATAGTCTCATTATTACCTAAACTACCTGGTACCCTGCACATTGACTCAGTACTGGTACTCCTTATAGTCTCATTATTACCTCAACTACCTGGTACCCTGCACATTGACTCATTACTGGTACTCCTTATAGTCTCATTATTACCTCAACTACCTGGTACCCTGCACATTGACTCAGTACTGGTTCTCCTTATAGTCTCATTATTACCTCAACTACCTGGTACACTGCACATTGACTCATTACTAGTACTCCTTATAGTCTCATTATTACCTCAACTACCTGGTACCCTGCACATTGACTCAGTACTGGTACTCCTTATAGTCTCATTATTACCTCAACTACCTGGTACACTGCACATTGACTCAGTACTGGTAATCCTTATAGCCTCATTATTCCGGTCGGTAACATTTGAGAGTGAGGCAAATATATAGCATTTTGCGGAAAAAAAACATGATTATTTGTCTCTCTGAAATGAAGACATCAAGTGATTTTAAACAAATACATATCTGTCATTGAACAACCCCATGATTAGATAGTGAACAACCCCATGATTAGATAGTGAACAATCCCATGATTAGATAGGGGACAACCCCATGATTAGATAGTGAACAACCCCATGATTAGATAGTGAACAACCCCATGATTAGATAGTGAACAACCCCATGATTAGATAGTGAACAACCCCATGATTAGATAGTGAACAACCCCATGATTAGATAGTGATACAACAATCCCATGATTAGATTAGTGAACAACCCCATGATTAGATAGTGAACAATCCCATGATTAGATAGTGAACAACCCCATGATTAGATAGTGAACAACCCCATGATTAGATAGTGAACAACCCCATGATTAGATAGTGAACAACCCCATGATTAGATAGTGAACAACCCCATGATTAGATAGTGAACAACCCCATGATTAGATAGTGGACAATCCCATGATTAGATAGTGAACAACCCCATGATTAGATAGTGAACAACCCCATGATTAGATAGTGAACAACCCCATGATTAGATAGTGAACAACCCCAACCCCATGATTAGATAGTGAACAACCCCATGATTAGATAGTGAACAACCCCATGATTAGATAGTGAACAACCCCATGATTAGATAGTGAACAACCCCATGATTAGATAGTGAACAACCCCATGATTAGATAGTGAACAACCCCATGATTAGATAGTGAACAACCCCATGATTAGATAGTGAACAACCCCATGATTAGATAGTGAACAACCCCATGATTAGATAGTGAACAACCCCATGATTAGATAGTGAACAACCCCATGATTAGATAGTGAACAACCCCATGATTAGATAGTGAACAACCCCATGATTAGATAGTGAACAACCCCATGATTAGATAGTGATTAGATAGTGAACAACCCCATGATTAGATAGTGAACAACCCCATGATTAGATAGTGAACAACCCCATGATTAGATAGTGAACAATCCCATGATTAGATAGTGAACAACCCCATGATTAGATAGTGAACAATCCCATGATTAGATAGTGAACAACCCCATGATTAGATAGTGAACAACCCCATGATTAGATAGTGAACAACCCCATGATTAGATAGTGAACAACCCCATGATTAGATAGTGAACAACCCCATGATTAGATAGTGAACAACCCCATGATTAGATAGTGAACAACCCCATGATTAGATAGTGAACAACCCCATGATTAGATAGTGAACAACCCCATGATTAGATAGTGAACAACCCCATGATTAGATAGTGAACAACCCCATGATTAGATAGTGAACAACCCCATGATTAGATAGTGAACAACCCCATGATTAGATAGTGAACAACCCCATGATTAGATAGTGAACAACCCCATGAACAACCCCCCATGATTAGATAGTGAACAACCCCATGATTAGATAGTGAACAACCCCATGATTAGCTAGTGAACAACCCCATGATTAGATAGTGAACAACCCCATGATTAGATAGTGAACAATCCCATGATTAGATAGTGAACAATCCCATGATTAGATAGTGAACAACCCCATGATTAGATAGTGAACAACCCCATGATTAGATAGTGAACAACCCCATGATTAGATAGTGAACAACCCCATGATTAGATAGTGAACAACCCCATGATTAGATAGTGAACAACCCCATGATTAGATAGTGAACAATCCCATGATTAGATAGTGAACAATCCCATGATTAGATAGTGAACAATCCCATGATTAGATAGTGAACAACCCCATGATTAGATAGTGAACAACCCCATGATTAGATAGTGAACAACCCCATGATTAGCTAGTGAACAACCCCATGCCATGATTAGATAGTGAACAACCCCATGATTAGATAGTGAACAATCCCATGATTAGATAGTGAACAACCCCATGATTAGCTAGTGAACAACCCCATGATTAGATAGTGAACAATCCCATGATTAGATAGTGAACAACCCCATGATTAGATAGTGAACAATCCCATGATTAGATAGTGAACAACCCCATGATTAGATAGTGAACAACCCCATAATTAGATAGTGAACAATCCCATGATTAGATAGTGAACAACCCCATGATTAGATAGTGAACAACCCCATGATTAGATAGTGAACAATCCAATGATTAGATAGTGAACAACCCCATGATTAGCTAGTGAACAACCCCATGATTAGCTAGTGAACAACCCCATGATTAGATAGGGGACAACCCCATGATTAGATAGTGAACAACCCCATGATTAGATAGTGAACAACCCCATGATTAGATAGTGAACAACCCCATGATTAGCTAGTGAACAACCCCATGATTAGATAGTGAACAACCCCATGATTAGATAGTGAACAACCCCATGATTAGATAGTGAACAACCCCATGATTAGATAGGGGACAACCCCATGATTAGCTAGTGAACAACCCCATGATTAGCTAGTGAACAACCCCATGATTAGCTAGTGAACAACCCCATGATTAGATAGGGGACAACCCCATGATTAGCTAGTGAACAACCCCATGATTAGCTAGTGAACAACCCCATGATTAGATAGGGGACAACCCCATGATTAGATAGTGAACAACCCCATGATTAGATAGTGAACAACCCCATGATTAGATAGTGAACAACCCCATGATTAGCTAGTGAACAACCCCATGATTAGCTAGTGAACAACCCCATGATTAGCTAGTGAACAACCCCATGATTAGATAGTGAACAACCCCATGATTAGATAGTGAACAACCCCATGATTAGATAGTGAACAACCCCATGATTAGATAGTGAACAACCCCATGATTAGATAGTGAACAATCCCATACCATGATTAGATAGAGAAAAAACACACCAATCTCTTTCAGAAATGCTTTAAACAATAGAAGCTAATTTACTAACATTTCTGAAAAGTGATATATAGTGTTTTGGAATGAAACTCTTCTTCTGTTTCCCCATCTGAGCTCAGAGTAGATGAGAGATGTAATGTTTGTCTCTGTTGTGTTGAAGTCCAATCAGGCAGGAGAGACCAGCCTCCCCTGTTCCCAGCTGTGTGTCCATGAAGAGTAACCGGTCTATGGAACCTCCTATAGTGTTTAGAGAGAGAGACTTTTCTACTGAACAAAGGTAAGAAGAACTCATGGGTCCTGGTCAGTGAGTTAAACAACACTGTCTCTAGTAATTTCTCCTCCCATTTTCCAAATCCTTTTGTCCATTTCCATAGTCCTAAAACAATATTAAACAAACACAACATTCCCTCCGTGTGTGTGTGTGTGTGTGTGTGTGTGTGTGTGTGTGTGTGTGTGTGTGTGTGTGTGTGTGTGTGTGTGTGTTTACTCCCTGGATGAGGAGATGTAATCTAATGTTTTGTCCACAGAAACCAACAGGAGAGATCAGGGTCAGAGATTCTCAGTTGTCAGTCTTCCCAGAGTCATCAAACAGACCTGGACTCCATATTCAGTGTATGTGGTCCTGTTATGTACATTTGTTTTTGTTTACCTCAAGTAAAGTTGATCTGTCAATCATTCATTAATGTGTTGATGAGAAAGCATTTCTTCTCTTGCTTAACTTATTTACTTTATTTATTTCAGTTGCTTGAACAGAAAATTATGACATTTGTGAAGAACGAGCTGAAGATGTTCAAGAGGATTCTTAGTCCAGAACTCCCAGAAGGCTTTGAGAGTCAGAAGCAGGATAAGGAAGTGGTGGATGCTGAAGATGAGCAGCAGGAGAGCAGTGCCAGAGAGGGGGCTCTGAAGATCACACTGCACATCCTGAGGAAAATGAACGAGAAGGAGCTTGCTGACACACTGGAGAAATGTAAGATCTGTCTGCCTCATGTTGAATGATGTTTTATAACATTTAAAAGCTGTAGCTAAAGTACAGCTAAAGTAGCTGTGTAACTCAATGATATTGTAGCAGCCTTAACACAACACCTAGTGACCTCATCAAGTAGCAGCAGGGATGTGTTGTGGTGATTCATTTAGAGAGAGAGAACATTAATAATACCATCAATAATACCAATAATAATATAATCAGTCACACCAGTCTGTAATGCATTATGAAAACATTTACACATTTATACAGTCAGTTAAGAGAAGAAATGACTATAATTGAAAACTTTATAACAGTCCTACAATACTGTAGACATTAAAACAGACGTAATATTAATATCCTCTGTGTTATTTCTTCATTCAGATGAGCTTGCTGTGATTTGCCAACGTGAACTCAAATCTAATCTAAAGAAGAAGTTTCAATGTGTATTTGAGGGGATCGCTAAACAAGGAAACCCAACACTTCTCAATAAGATCTACACAGAGCTCTACATCACAGAGGGTGGAACAGGAGAGGTCAATAATGAACATGAGCTGAGACAGATTGAGACAACAACCAGGAAACAAGCAAGACCAGAGACTGCAATCAAATGTAATGACATCTTCAAACCCTTAACTGGACAAGACAAACCTATCAGAACTGTGCTGACAAAGGGAGTCGCTGGCATTGGAAAAACAGTCTCTGTGCAGAAGTTCATTCTGGACTGGGCTGAAGGAAAAGCAAATCAGGATGTCCAATTTGTATTTTCATTCCCTTTTCGGGAGCTGAATTTGATGAAAGGGGACAAACACACTTTCATTGAACTTCTTAATCACTTCTCAATGGAAACTAAACAATCAGGAATCTCCAACTACAACAAGTACAAAGTTATGTTCATCTTTGATGGTCTGGATGAGTGCCGACTGCCCCTAGACTTCCAGAAGAACAAGATCTGTTGGGACGTCACAGAGTCAACCTCAGTGGATGTTCTGCTGACAAATCTCATCAAGGGAAATCTGCTCCCCTCTGCTCTCCTCTGGATAACTACCCGACCTGCAGCAGCCAATAAGATCCCTTCAGTGTGTGTTGACCAGGTGACAGAGGTACGAGGGTTCAATGACCCACAGAAGGAGAAGTACTTCAGGAAGAGATTCAGTGATGAGGACCTGGCCAGCAGAATCATCTCACACATAAAGACATCAAGGAGCCTCCACATCATGTGCCACATTCCAGTCTTCTGTTGGATTTCTGCAACAGTCCTTGAACACATGCTGAAACATAAGAGAGAAGAGATGCCCAAGACTCTGACTGAGATGTACACACACCTTGTGGAGTTTCATACCAAACAGAAGAATGAAAAGTATCTTGGGAAAGAAGGGACAGGTCCACACTGGGATAAAGAGAGCATTCTGTCACTGGGAAAACTGGCTTTTCAACAGCTTGTGAAGGGCAATCTGATTTTCTATGAAGGAGACCTGAAAGAGGCTGGCATTGATGTCAATGAAGCCTCAGTGTACTCAGGATTGTGCACACAGCTCTTTAAAGAGGAATGTGGGCTGTACCAGGACAAGGTGTACTGCTTTGTTCATCTGAGCATTCAGGAGTTTCTGGCTGCTGTATATGTGTTCCTCTCATTCATCAACAACAATGAGAATCTAATGGATGAACTGCAAACAAACGACAAGCCTGAAGTTACTTTCTACAAGAGTGCTGTGGATAAAGCCTTACAAAGTGAGACGGGAAACCTGGACCTTTTCCTCCGCTTCCTTCTGGGCCTCTCACTGGAGTCCAATCAGAAGCACTTACGAGGTCTACTGACAAAGACAAGAAGCAGCTCACAGAGCCATGAAGAAACAGTCAAGTACATCAAGGAGAAGATCAGGGAGAATCCCTCTCCAGAGAGGAGCATCAATCTGTTCCACTGTCTGAATGAACTGAATGACCATTCTCTAGTGGAGGAGATCCAAAGCTACCTGAGATCAGGAAGTCTCTCTAGACCCAAACTGTCACCTGCACAGTGGTCAGCTCTGGTCTTTGTGTTGCTGACTTCAGAAAAGGAGCTGGATGTGTTTGACCTGAAGAAATACTCCAGATCAGAGGAAGGTCTTCTGAGGCTGCTGCCAGTGGTCAAAGCCTCCAGAGCTGCTCTGTGAGTAAATAAAATGACATTTAAGAACTAATCATCAGGAAGAAATATTCAGTTCAGAGAAAAATATGTATTATAATATGTATATAATATTATATTGTAAAACATATTGAATAAATTCATTGATTTTCACATTAGTATAACAATATGACCATACAATTCTAGGAAACGGAAGATGAATCTATATGTTGTTTGAGAGAATAAACCAAATTCATCTGCCATTGTCCTTCTACACTACTGGTGTTAAATTAACAGCGTGTTTGTGAAGTCATGATGATCTCTTTATCAGGCTGTCAGGCTGTGGAGTCACAGAGAAAGGCTGTGCTTCTCTGGTCTCAGCTCTGGAGTCAAACCCCTCACACCTGAGAGAGCTGGACCTGAGTAACAATGACCTGAAGGATTCAGGAGTGAAGCTGCTCTCTGCTGGACTGGGGAATCCCCACTGTAAACTGGAGACTCTGAGGTCAGTATTATCAGATATGAAAGCACTTTATGTATGTAGTTCTCCCATTTGAATTGTCGTAATTATTCGGTTATATTCACTTATAGTGTATTAAAGTAGTCATACGTTTAGTATTTGGTCCCATATTCCAAGCCTGCAGTGATTACATCAAGCTTGTGATTCTACTAACTTGGTGAATTAATTTGCAGTTTGTCTTGGTTGTGTTTGGGATGTTTTTCCTAATAGAAACTGAATGGTGAATAATGTCCTGTCATTTTGGAGTCACTTCACTTGTATTGTCAGTAAGAATAGAAGATGTTTCTGAACACTTCTACATTCATGTGGATGCTACCATAATTATGAATTAATCGTGAATGATGATGAATGAGAAAGTTAGAGGTACAAACATCATACCCCCTCTGTTATTGGTAATGGTGAGAGGTTAGCATGTTTTGTTGTAGCCTCTGTTATTGGTAATGGTGAGAGGTTAGTATGTTTTGTTGTAGTCTCTGTTATTGGTAATGGTGAGAGGTTAGCATGTTTTGTTGTAGTCTCTGTTATTGGTAATGGTGAGAGGTTAGCATGTTTTGTTGTTGCCTCTGTTATTGGTAATGGTGAGAGGTTAGCATGTTTTGTTGTAGTCTCTGTTTTTGGTAATGGTGAGAGGTTAGCATGTTTTGTTGTAGTCTCTGTTATTGGTAATGGTGAGAGGTTAGCATGTTTTGTTGTAGCCTCTGTTATTGGTAATGGTGAGAGGTTAGCATGTTTTGTTGTAGTCTGTTATTGGTAATGGTGAGAGGTTAGCATGTTTTGTTGTAGTCTGTTATTGGTAATGGTGAGAGGTTAGCATGTTTTGTTGTAGTCTGTTATTGGTAATGGTGAGAGGTTAGCATGTTTTGTTGTAGTCTGTTATTGGTAATGGTGAGAGGTTAGCATGTTTTGTTGTAGCCTCTGTTATTGGTAATGGTGAGAGGTTAGCATGTTTTGTTGTAGCCTCTCATTTAAAATGTTAGCTTCACTGTCAAAATGGTGTGATATGGTGTGGACTGTGTGGACTGTTTACTCAATACAATCTAAATCTGATACCTCACTGTCTAAATAGATATGGTGTGGACTGTATACTCAATACAATCTAAATCTGATTCCTCACTGTCTAAATAGATATGGTGTGGACTGTATACTCAATACAATCTAAATCTGATACCTCACTGTCTAAATAGATATGGTGTGGACTGTTTACTCAATACAATCTACATCTGATACCTCACTGTCTGTCTTCTGACTGATACTGATTTTTAAACTGGTCTGGTCAGTCTACTATAATATTTGTTAATATGCATCTTTCTATCTACAAGCAATACTTGGAAAATGTGTCATTTCTAGGCTGTGCCTCTCTGGTCTGAGGCTAAACCCAACACGTTATTTGTGCACAGGTTACAGTGTAAGCAGAGAAAGCTAAGCGAAATATTTTAATACATCCTGTCTGTCATTGTATTTCTTCTGTGTTTCAGACTCACTGGCTGTAAACTCACAGACACATCCTGTGAAGTGTTGGCCTCAGTTCTCAGTTCAAACCCCTCACACCTGAGAGAGCTGGACCTGAGTAACAATGACCTGAAGGATTCAGGAGTGAAGCTGCTCTCTGCTGGACTGGGAATCCCCACTGTAAACTGGAGACTCTGAGGTCAGTATTATCAGATATGAAAGCACTTTATGTATGTAGTTCTCCCATTTGAAAAGTCGTAATTATTCGGTTATATTCACTTATAGTGTATTAAAGTAGTCATACGTTTAGTATTTGGTCCCATATTCCAAGCCTGCAGTGATTACATCAAGCTTGTGATTCTACTAACTTGTTGAATTAATTTGCAGTTTGTCTTGGTTGTGTTCTGGATGTTTTTCCTAATAGAAACTGAATGGTGAATAATGTCCTGTCATTTTGGAGTCACTTCACTTGTATTGTGAGTAAGAATAGAAGATGTTTCTGAACACTTCTACATTCATGTGGATGTTACTATGATGATGAATAATCATGAATGAATAGAGAATAATGATGAATGAGAAAGTTAC
>NW_027040092.1:1966-11966 GCF_034236695.1 Oncorhynchus nerka | reverse complement strand
AAACTGGACACACACATGGGACAGACACTGGACACAGGACACACATCCTGACACACCACACAGACACACACAGGACTGGACACAGGTGCTGGTACACAGGGTCACTGGACACACACACACACTGGGACACACACACACACACTGGACACACAGACACACACACACTGGACAGGACACACACACACACACACACACTGGAATCACACACAGAGGACACACACACACACACTGTTGTCTTGGACACAACACACACACAGACACACACTGGACACACACACTGTTCTGCTCTGGACAACACACACACTGCACTGGCACAATACATAACACACACACTGGACACACACACACACCACACACACACCAGGACCCACACACACAGGAGGTATCTGGACACACACACACTGGACACACACACACACACACACTGGACACACACACTACAGACACACTCCACACACACACACACACACACTGGACACACACACACTGGACACACACACACTTGGACACACACCACACACACTGGACACCCACTGGACTATCCAGGGTTTGGGGGTGATTATGAATCACACTCTGGACACACACACACACACACACACAGGGACACACACACACACACTGGACACACACACACACACACACACACACACACTGGACACACACACACACTGGACACACACACACACTGGACTGGACAAACACACACGCACACACACACACTGGACACACACACACACTGGACACACACACACACACTGGACACACACACACACTGGACACACACACACACTGGACACACACACACACTGGACACACACACACACTGGACACACACACACACTGGACACACACACACACACACTGGACACACACACACAGGACACACACACACACACTGGACACACACACACACACTGGACACACACACACACACACTGGACACACACACACACACTGGACACACACACACTGGACACACACACACACTGGACACACACACACACACTGGACACACACACACACTGGACACACACACACACTGGACACACACACACTGGACACACACACACACTGGACACACACACACACTGGACAAACACACACACTGGACACACACACACACTGGACAAATGGACACACACACACACACACACACACACTGGACACACACACTCTGGACACACACACACACACTGGACACACACACACACACTCTGGACACACACACACACTGGACACACACACACTCTGGACACACACACACACACTGGACACACACACACTCTGGACACACACACTGGACACACACACACACTGGACACACACACACACTGGACACACACACACACACACTCTGGACACACACACACACACACACACACACACATTCTGGACACACACACACTGGACACACACACTGGACACACACACACACTGGACACACACACACTCTGGACACACACACACACACACACACACTGGACACACACACACACTGGACACACACACACACACACACACACACACACACACACACACACACTGGACACACACACACACACTGGACACACACACACACACACTGGGACACACACACACACACTGGACACACACACACACACTGGACACACACACACACACACACACACTGGACACACACACACACACTGGACACACACACACACTGGACACACACACACACACACACACTGGACACACACACACACACACTGGACACACACACACACACTGGACACACACACACACACACACACACACACACACTGGACACACACACACACACACACACACACACACACACTGGACACACACACACACTGGACACACACACACACTGGACACACACACACACTCTGGACACACACACACTGGACACACACACACACACACACACACACTGGACACACACACACACTGGACACACACACACACTCTGGACACACACACACTCTGGACACACACACACTCTGGACACACACACACACACACACTGGACACACACACACACACTGGACACACACACACACACACACACACACACACACTGGACACACACACACTGGACACACACACACTGGACACACACACACTCACTGGACACACTGGACACACACACTGGACACACACACACACACTGGACACACACACACACACACACTGGACACACACACACACACTGGACACACACACACTGGACACACACACACACACACACACACACACACTCTGGACACACACACACACACACACACACACTCTGGACACACACACACTGGACACTGGACACACACACACACACACACACACACACACACACACACACACACACACACACACACACACTGGACACACACACACACACACACACACACACACTCTGGACACACACACACACTCTGGACACACACACACACACTCTGGACACACACACACTCTGGACACACACACACACTCTGGACACACACACACACTCTGGACACACACACACACTCTGGACACACACACACACTCTGGACACACACACACACACACTCTGGACACACACACACACACTCTGGACACACACACACACTCTGGACACACACACACACACACTCTAGACACACACACACACTCTGGACACACACACACATCTACACACACACACACACATGCGTCTTTCTATAGTTGTGAGGACCTCTTACAACAACACTGTTAAAATACCAATGTGATCATTTGTTGTCTTTTATGTTGAATAACAAATTGTATAATTATATATGGACATACGCTCCATAGTTGTACAAGTATACAAGGATATATTGTACTTTTCATAATAAAACATACTTGAAACAAGAAAAGCTTGTTAATTGTGAAAACAGTTTGTTTATTGATTTTACGTTTCCTCTGTCAGGTTGATGTTAACCTGCGACTGGTTGAAACATGAAACAAATATGAAATGAAATACAAAACAATTAAATATGTGGAATAGAATTAAACAAATTGTACAACAGAGTGATGTAATGCAGGGTTACTATAGCAACAGAGTGTTGTAATGCAGGGTTACTATAGCAACATAGTGTTGTGATGCAGGGTTACTATAGCAACAGAGTGTTGTGATGCAGGGTTACTATAGCAACAGAGTTGTAATGCAGGGTCACTATAGCAACAGAGTTCTCACTGCTCTCTTCTCTGCTCTCTTTCTGCTTGCTCTCTCTGCCCTCTCTCTCTCTGCTCTCTCGTTCTGCTCTCTACTCTCTCTCTGTTCTCTGCTCTCTCTGCTCTGCTCTCTCCTCTCTCTCTTCTCTGCTCTCTTTCTGCTGCTCTCTCTTTTCTCTGCTCTCTGCTCTCTGCTGCTCTCTCTTCTCTCTCTCTGCTATCTCTCTTTGCTCTCTCTTTCTCTTGCTCTTTCAGCTTGCTCTCAGCTGCTCTGCTCTCTCTCCCTCACACTCTGCTCTCTCTCTCTCTCCCAGCCTGCTCTCTCTCTGCTCTCTCTCTCCCACACACTCTGCTCTCTCTCTCTCTCCCACACACTCTCTGCTCTCTCTCTCTCTCTCTCTCCCACACACTCTAATCTCTCTCTCTCTGCTCTCTCTCTCTCCCACACACTAATCTCTCTGCTCTCTCTCTCTCTCCACACTCTGCTCTCTCTCTCTCCCACTTTCTTCTTCTCTCTCTCTCTCTCACTCTCTATCGTAACAGTGGTGCAGTTTGGACAATCACCACTTGATGGCAGTGTTAAACCAGAAGTGATGAATGTTATGAATGGTTAAGGTTTGGGATAGAGTTTAAACATTAAGATTAGGGCCTCATTATGAATGGTTAAGGTTTGGGATAGAGTTTAAACATTAAGTTTAGGGCCTCATTATGAATGGTTAAGGTTTGGGATAGAGTTTAAACATTAAGATTTAGGGCCTCATTATGAATGGTTAAGGTTTGGGATAGAGTTTAAACAAAGGTTAGGGCCTCATTATGAATGGTTAAGGTTTGGGATAGAGTTTAAACATTAAGTTTAGGGCCTCATTATGAATGGTTAAGGTTTGGGATAGAGTTTAAACATTACTGAGTCAGGGATCAATGAAGTGGAGGAGGAGGAACAGATACAGGGAGAGAAAAAGAACAGGAGGGACTGGGAAGAATGAAGGAGGAGGAGGAGGAACAGAAGAAGAGGACAGATGGAGATGAAGAGGATGAAGGAGGAGGAGAAGTAAACATATGTGGATGTAGAGGAAGAGGAGGAAGGAGAAGAAGAAACATATGTGGATGTAGAGGAAGAGGGAGGAAGGAGAAGAAGAAGTAAACATATGTGGATGTAGAGGAAGAGGAGGAAGGAGAAGAAGAAGAAACATATGTGGATGAAGGAAGAAGGAGGAGAAAGTAAACATATGTGGATGTAGAGGAAGAGGAGGAAGGAGAAGAAGAAGTAAACATATGTGGATGTAGAGGAAGAGGAGGAAGGAGAAGAAGAAGTAAACATATGTGGATGTAGAGGAAGAGGAGGAAGGAGAAGGAGAAGTAAACATATGTATGTAGAGGAAGAGGAGGAAGAGGAGGAGAAGAAGAAGTAAACATATGTGGATGTAGAGGAAGAGGAGGAGGAAGAAGAAGTAAACATATGTGGATGTAGAGGAAGAGGAAGAGGAGGAAGGAGAAGTAAACATATGTGGATGTAGAGGAGGAGGAAGGAGAAGTAAACATATGTGGATGTAGAGGAAGAGGAAGAGGAGGAAGGAGAAGGAGAAGTAAACATATGTGGATGTAGAGGAAGAGGAGGAAGGAGAAGAAGTAAACATATGTGGATGTAGAGGAAGAGGAGGAAGGAGAAGGAGAAGTAAACATATGTGGATGTAGAGGAAGGAGGAGAAGAAACATATGGGATGTAGAGGAAGAGGAGGAAGAAGTAAACATATGTGGATGTAGAGGAAGAGGAAGAGGAGGAAGGAGAGGAAGTAAACATATGTGGATGTAGAGGAAGAGGAGGAAGGAGAAGGAGAAGTAAACATATGTGGATGTAGAGGAAGAGGAGGAAGGAAGGAGAAGTAAACATATGTGGATGTAGAGGAAGAGGAAGGAGAAGTAAACATATGTGGATGTAGAGGAAGAGGGAGAAGGAGAAGTAAACATATGTGGATGTAGAGGAAGAGGAGGAAGGAGAAGGAGAAGTAAACATATGTGGATGTAGAGGAAGAGGAAGAGGACAACAGTTACACTGCCTGGCACAATAATAATCCCACTACCATAGACGTCCCCTCCTCCAGCTCCCACAGAGTAGGAGTGTATCTGGACTGGCCAGCCGGCACTCTGTCCTTCTATAGAGCCTCCTCTGACACACTGACCCACCTGATCACATTCACCTCCACATTCACTGAGCCCCTCTATCCAGGGTTTAGGGTTTATTATGATTCCTCAGTGTCCCTGAAATAACACACTGGTTTGATGACTCAGTGTCTCTCTGTCAGTGATACACACACACACTGGGCACACACACACACACACACACACACACACACACACACACACACACACACACACACACACACACACACACACACACACACACACACACACACACACACACACACACACACACACACACACACTGGACTCACACACACACAAACACACACTGGACTCACACACACACACACACACACACACTGGACATACACACACACTGGACACAAACACACACTGGACACACACACACACTGGACATACACACACACTGGACACACACACACACTGGACACAAACACACACTGGACACAAACACACAGTGGACACAAACACACACTGGACACACACACATAGCCAGGGTTTAGGCTTTGGTGGTTTGGCGACTCAGTGTAAATAATAACATGAAACACACACTGGACACACACACACACACACTGGACACACACTGGACACACACACACACACACTGGACACACACACACACACACACACACACACACACTGGACACACACTGGACACACACTGGACCACACACTGGACCACACACTGGACACACACACACACACACTGGACACACACACGCTGGACACACACACGCTGGACACACACACACACAAACACACACACTGGGCAATTACACACACACACACTGGACCACACACTGGACCACACACTGGACACACACACTGGACACACACACTGGACACACACACTGGACACAAACACACACACACACACTGGCTACACACACACTGGACACACACACTGGACACACACACTGGACACAAACACACACACACACACTGGTTACACACACACTGGACACACACACTGGACACACACACTGGACACACACACTGGACACAAACACACACACACACACTGGTTACACACACACTGGACACACACACTGGACACACACACTGGACACACACACACACACACACACACACTGGACACACTGGACACACACACACTGGACACACACACACTGGATACACACTGGACACACACACACACACACACTGGACACACACACACACAAACACACTGGACACACACACTAGATACACACTGGACACACACACACACACACACACACACACAGGAGGACACACAGATACACCTGCTGGACACACACACTGGTTACACACACACACTGGACACACACACACACACTGGACACAAACACTAGATACACACACACACACACACACACACACAGTAGGAGCTGGACACACACACTAGATACACACACACTGGGACACACACTACACACACAGGAGGAACACACACACAAACATATGTGGATGTACAGGAAGACTAGGAAGGACATATGTGGATGTAGAGGAACAAGACACTGGACACACACACACACACCTGTGGATGTAGAGGACAGGAGGAGAAGACAAGTAAACACATGTGGATGTACACACACACACAAGAGTAGAGATGGAAGGAGAAGTAAACATATGTGGATGTAGAGGAAGAGGAAGGAGGAAGTGGAAGAAGTAAACATATGTGGATGTAGAGGAAGAGGAAGAGAGGAAGAGAAGTAAACATATGTGGATGTAGAGGAAGAGGAAGAAGGAGAAGTAAACATATGTGGATGTAGAGGAAGAGGAAACATATGGAGGAAGGAGGAAGGAGAAGTAAACATATGTGTAGGAAGAGGAGGAGGAAGAAGTAAACATATGTGGATGGAGGAAGGGAAGGAGGAAGGAGAAGAGAAGTAAACATATGTGGATGTAGAGGAAGAGGAAGAAGAGAAGTAAACATATGTGGATGTAGAGGAGGAAGGAGAAGGAGAAGTAAACATATGTGGATGTAGAGGAGAGGAAGGAAGGAAACATATGAAGTAAACATATGTGGATGTAGAGGAAGAGGAGGAAGGAGAAGGAGAAGTAAACATATGTGGATGTAGAGGAAGAGGAGGAAGGAGAAGTAAACATATGTGGATGTAGAGGAAGAGGAGGAAGGAGAAGGAGAAGTAAACATATGTGGATGTAGAGGAAGAGGAGGAAGGAGAAGGAGAAGTAAACATATGTGGATGTAGAGGAAGAGGAGGAAGGAAGAAGAGAAGTAAACATATGTGGATGTAAACATATGATGGAAAGAGGAGGAAGGAGAAGAAGAAGTAAACATATGTGGATGTAGAGGAAGAGGAAGAGGACAACAGTTACACTGCCTGGCACAATAATAATCCCACTACCATAGACGTCCCCTCCTCCAGCTCCCACAGAGTAGGAGTGTATCTGGACTGGCCAGCCGGCACTCTGTCCTTCTATAGAGCCTCCTCTGACACACTGACCCACCTGATCACATTCACCTCCACATTCACTGAGCCCCTCTATCCAGGGTTTAGGGTTTATTATGATTCCTCAGTGTCCCTGAAATAACACACTGGTTTGATGACTCAGTGTCTCTCTGTCAGTGATACACACACACACTGGGCACACACACACACACACACACTGGACTCACACACACACACACACACACACACACACACACACACACACACACACACACTGGACTCACACACACACAAACACACACTGGACTCACACACACACACACACTGGACATACACACACACTGGACACAAACACACACTGGACACACACACACACACACTGGACATACACACACACTGGACACACACACACACTGGACACAAACACACACTGGACACAAACACACAGTGGACACAAACACACACTGGACACACACACATAGCCAGGGTTTAGGCTTTGGTGGTTTGGCGACTCAGTGTAAATAATAACATGAAACACACACTGGACACACACACACACACACACTGGACACACACTGGACACACACTGGACACACACTGGACACACACACACACACACACACACACACACACACACACTGGACACACACTGGACACTGACCACACACTGGACACACACACTGGACACACACTGGACACACTGGACACACACTGGACACACACACGCTGGACACACACACGCTGGACACACACACACACAAACACACACACTGGGCAATTACACACACACACACTGGACCACACACTGGACCACACACTGGACACACACACTGGACACACACACTGCACACACACACTGGACACAAACACACACACACACACTGGCTACACACACACTGGACACACACACTGGACACACACACTGGACACACACACTGGACACAAACACACACACACACACTGGTTACACACACACTGGACACACACACTGGACACACACACTGGACACAAACACACACACACACACTGGCTACACACACACACACACACACACTGGACACACACACACTGGACAAACACACACTAGATACACACACACACACACTGGACACACACACACAAACTGGACACACACACACACACCTGCTGGACACACACACACAGATACACCTGCTGGACACACACACTGGTTACACACACACACTGGACACACACACACTGGACACAAACACTAGATACACACTGGACACACACACACACACACCTGCTGGACACACACACTAGATACACACACACTGGACGCACACACTACACACACACACTGGACACACACACACACACATGCTGGACACACACACTAGATACACACACACACTGGACACACACACACACACCTGCTGGACACACACACTAGATACACACACACACTGGACACACACACACACACACACACAGTAGAGATGGAAGGAGAAGTAAACATATGTGGATGTAGAGGAAGAGGAGGAAGGAGAAGTAAACATATGTGGATGTAGAGGAAGAGGAAGAGGAGGAAGGAGAAGGAGAAGTACACATATGTGGATGTAGAGGAAGAGGAGGAAGGAGAAGAAGAAGTAAACATATGTGGATGTGGAGGAAGAGGAAGAGGAGGAAGGAGAAGGAGAAGTAAACATATGTGGATGTAGAGGAGGAGGAAGGAGAAGTAAACATATGTGGATGTAGAGGAAGAGGAAGAGGAGGAAGGAGAAGTAAACATATGTGGATGTAGAGGAAGAGGAAGGAGGAAGGAAAGGAGAAGTAAACATATGTGGATGTAGAGGAAGAAGGATGTAGAAGAGGAAGAAGGAAGGAGAAGGAGAAGTAAACATATGTGGATGTAGAGGAAGAGGAAGAGGAAGGAGAAGTAAACATATGTGGATGTAGAGGAAGAGGAGGAAGGAGAAGGAGAAGTAAACATATGTGGATAAACATATGTGGATGTAGAGGAAGAGGAGGAAGGAGAAGAAGAAGTAAACATATGTGGATGTAGAGGAAGAGGAGGAAGGAAGAAGTAAACATATGTGGATGTAGAGGAGAAGGAAGGAGAAGTAAACATATGTGGATGTAGAGGAAGAGGAGGAAGGAAAGAAGAAGTAAACATATGTGGATGTAGAGGAAGAGGAGGAAGAAGAAGAAGTAAACATATGTGGATGTAGAGGAAGAGGAAGAAGGAGAAGGAGAAGTAAACATATGTGGATGTAGAGGAAGAGGAGGAAGGAGAAGAAGAAGTAAACATATGTGGATGTAGAGGA
>NW_027040092.1:0-1466 GCF_034236695.1 Oncorhynchus nerka | reverse complement strand
TACATCCACATATGTGTACTTCTCCTTCTCCTTCCTCCTCTTCCTCTTCCTCTACATCCACATATGTTTACTTCTTCTTCCTCCTCTTCCTCTACATCCACATATGTTTACTTCTCCTTCCATCTCTACTGTGTGTGTGTGTGTGTGTGTGTGTGTCCAGTGTGTGTGTGTATCTAGTGTGTGTGTCCAGCAGGTGTGTGTGTGTGTGTCCAGTGTGTGTGTGTATCTAGTGTGTGTGTCCAGCATGTGTGTGTGTGTGTGTCCAGTGTGTGTGTGTAGTGTGTGCGTCCAGTGTGTGTGTATCTAGTGTGTGTGTCCAGCAGGTGTGTGTGTGTGTGTGTCCAGTGTGTATCTAGTGTTTGTGTCCAGTGTGTGTGTGTCCAGTGTGTGTGTGTAACCAGTGTGTGTGTCCAGCAGGTGTATCTGTGTGTCCAGCAGGTGTGTGTGTGTGTGTCCAGTTTGTGTGTGTGTGTGTCCAGTGTGTGTGTGTGTATCTAGTGTGTGCGTCCAGTGTGTGTGTGTCCAGTGTGTGTGTGTAACCAGTGTGTGTGTGTGTGTTTGTGTCCAGTGTGTGTGTCCAGTGTGTGTGTAACCAGTGTGTGTGTGTGTGTTTGTGTCCAGTGTGTGTGTCCAGTGTGTGTGTCCAGTGTGTGTGTCCAGTGTGTGTGTAGCCAGTGTGTGTGTGTGTGTTTGTGTCCAGTGTGTGTGTCCAGTGTGTGTGTCCAGTGTGTGTGTCCAGTGTGTGGTCCAGTGTGTGGTCCAGTGTGTGTGTGTGTAATTGCCCAGTGTGTGTGTTTGTGTGTGTGTGTGTCCAGCGTGTGTGTGTCCAGCGTGTGTGTGTCCAGTGTGTGTCCAGTGTGTGTGTGTGTGTGTCCAGTGTGTGGTCCAGTGTGTGGTCCAGTGTGTGTCCAGTGTGTGTCCAGTGTGTGTGTGTGTGTGTGTGTGTGTCCAGTGTGTGTGTGTGTGTGTCCAGTGTGTGTCCAGTGTGTGTGTGTGTGTGTCCAGTGTGTGTTTCATGTTATTATTTACACTGAGTCGCCAAACCACCAAAGCCTAAACCCTGGCTATGTGTGTGTGTCCAGTGTGTGTTTGTGTCCACTGTGTGTTTGTGTCCAGTGTGTGTTTGTGTCCAGTGTGTGTGTGTGTCCAGTGTGTGTGTATGTCCAGTGTGTGTGTGTGTGTCCAGTGTGTGTTTGTGTCCAGTGTGTGTGTATGTCCAGTGTGTGTGTGTGTGTGTGTGTGTGAGTCCAGTGTGTGTTTGTGTGTGTGTGAGTCCAGTGTGTGTGTGTGTGTGTGTGTGTGTGTGTGTGTGTGTGTGTGTGTGTGTGTGTGTGTGTGTGTGTGTGTGTGTGTGTGTGTGTGCCCAGTGTGTGTGTGTATCACTGACAGAGAGACACTGAGTCATCAAACCAGTGTGTTATTTCAGGGACACTGAGGAATCATAATAAACCCTAAACCCTGGATAG
>NW_027040091.1:130075-152621 GCF_034236695.1 Oncorhynchus nerka | reverse complement strand
GTGAGAGAGAGATATAGAGATAGACAGACAGAGAGAGAGAGAGAGAGAGAGAGAGAGAGAGACAGAGAGAGAAAGACAGAGAGAGAGAGAGAGAGACAGAGAGATGGGCAGAGAGTGTAGACTAACAGTGAAATGCTTATTTACGGGTCCTTTTCCAACAATGCAGAGTTAAAGATAAAGAATATAAATGTCAGTGTTAGTATGTGTGGGTGTGTGGGTAGAGTCCATTGTGTGTGCATAGAGTCAATGTAACAGCGAGGTAAGACTGTGGAGGCTTGTGGTTCAAGATCACAGCATTGACAGTACACAGCCAAGAACAACAGATTATAATTAGGTGGGCTATCAGTTTGAAAATATGACTGGTATTTTGGGGGTTATCGTGTTGCCCTAGGTAACCGTACACACCCCAAATACTCCTTCTTTTGGGAAGTCAGTCAGCCTTCATGTGCCTGGCCTCTCTCTCCATCCTCCCACCTGGGTCTGTCAGAGGACAGCTTACCAGAGAGCACAGCTATGTTTAGGAGAAGTAGCTGCATCTATAATGAGTTAGCATGAAACCCTTGGCACTACCTCTCCTGCACTCTTAGAAAGAAAGGTGCTGTCTTGACCCTTTCCACAGAGGGTTCTACATGGAACCAGAAAAGGTTATCCTCTATGGGGACAGCAAGAAATGTACAGTTGATTCCAAGAGTGAGTGAATGACTGAACTACAAGTGCTTAGAGAGGGACTGAGGAGCAGCTCTTCATGCTGTCTCAGTCATACCAAAGAGACACTCAAATGTGAAACTCTGAGGTCAATGTGGTAGTGAATATGATCAGTCTTCTGTAGCCATGCTTGGCTCCATCTCTAGACCAAAGGCAGATAAAGACAGTTGCAGTGACACTGTCCCTATCAGGATGGTGTGTGTGCTGAGTGCTGGGACACACTAACAAGTGAGCCAGATGAGTGATCATCACAGTGGCACAGTAAAAACAGAGGGCTGTAATTCAGCCTGGGAGGGAGGGAGGGTTAGGAAGGGGCTAGGGAGGGAGGGATGGATTGAGGGAGGGGGTGGGGGGGCAGGCCTGGCGCTGCACAGCATGGAGTGGCCTTCCCCTGATACAAGCCAACAGTCTGCACAGGCCCGGACGGCCAAGATAAAAGCTTTCACTTTGGTCAGTTTCAGAATATGAATATTTCAGCCAAGCGCCTCACCTGACATAAATACTGTGGGCTCTTTAGTAGCTGTGCTCCCGGTCGGCTGTCTGGAAGTTTATCACAGTGAAAGCTTACATGAAGATTCAGGAAAAGTAACATAAATGGGATTAAGGAGAGGTTAAAATCATCTAGTGTGGCTGTTGGAGGGGGATATTAAATATTGATTTATCACAGTGTAACGACCCAGCCGGAGAGTGGGGCTAAGTGCTGCTTACACATGGATCAATTCATCTTTTAATACAAAGTGTGTCCATGGAGCACAATGCATCCCTTCCTCCTCTCTCACCCTATTACTGGGATCCCTTCATATGGCCCTTCTTACTCTCTCTTTCCATCTCTTCTCTCTCTCTTATCTTTCTCTCTCGTCTCTTTCTTCTGCCCTCCCTACTCCCTCTCATCTCTCTCTCTCGTTCCTCCTCATCTCTCTCTCCTTACTACTGCCCTTTGAGGTGGAAGATGTCCTTTAATTCTACAGTTCACTAGTCATCTACCTTCTTGTTGAGGACATGTAAAATATTCACGATTTACTGTTTTCTATTTGTCCTTTTTGACTATATCCCATCAGTATCAAATCAAAATCAAATCAAATGTATTTATATAGCCCTTCGTACATCAGCTGATATCTCAAAGTGCTGTACAAAAACCCAGCCTAAAACCCCAAACAGCAAGCAATGCAGGTGTCGAAGCACGGTGGCTAGGAAAAACTCCCTAGAAAGGCCAAAACCTAGGAAGAAGCCTAGAGAGGAACCAGGCTATGAGGGGTGGCCAGTCCTCTTCTGGCTGTGCCGGGTGGAGATTATAACAGAACATGGCCAAGATGTTCAAATGTTCATAAATGACCAGCATGGCCAAATAATAGGTCTGGGACAGGTAGCACGTCCGGTGAACAGGTCAGGATTCCATAGCCGCAGGCAGAACAGTTGAAACTGGAGCAGCAGCATGGCCAGGTGGTCTGGGGACAGCAAGGAGTCATCATGCCAGGTAATCCTGAGGCATGATCCTAGGGCTCAGGTCCTCCGAGAGAGAGAGAGATAGAGAGAATTAGAGAGAGCATACTTAAATTCACACAGGACACCGGATAAGACAGGAGAAGTACTCCAGAGATAACAAACTGACCCTAGCCCCCCGACACATAAACTACTGCAGCATAAATACTGGAGGCTGAGACAGGAGGGGTCAGGAGACACTGTGGCCCCATCCGATGTTACCCCGGACAGGGCCAAACAGGAAGGATATAACCCCACTCACTTTGCCAAAGCACAGCCCTCACACCACTAGAGGAATATCTTCAACCACCAACTTACCATCCTGAGACAAGGCCGAGTATAGCCCACAAAGATCTCCGCCACGGCACAACCCAAGGGGGGGCGCCTACCCAGACAGCAATATCACATCAGTGACTCAACCCACTCAAGTGACCCACCCCTCCTAGGGACAGCATGAAAGTGCACCAGTAAGCCAGTGACTCAGCCCCTGTAATAGGGTTAGAGGCAGAGAATCCTAGTGGAAAGAGGGGAACCGGCCAGGCAGAGACAGCCAGGGCGGTTCGTTGCTCCAGAGTCTTTCCGTTCACCTTCACACTCCTGGGCCAGACTACACTCGATCATATAACCCACTGAAGAGATGAGTCTTCAGTAAAGACTTAAAAGGTTGAGACCGAGTTTGCGTCTCTCATATGGGTAGGCAGACCATTCCATAAAAATTGAGCTCTATAGGAGAAAGCCCTGCCTCCAGCTGTTTGCTTAGAAATTCTAGGGACATTTAGGAGGCCTGCGTCTTGTGACCGTAGCGTACATGTAGGTATGTACGGCAGGACCAAATCAGAGAGATAGGTAGGAGCAAGCCCATGTAATGCTTTGTAGGTTAGCAGTAAAACCTTGAAATCAGCCCTTGACTTGACAGGAAGCCAGTGTAGGGAGGGTAGCACTGGAGTCATATGATAAAAAAATTGGTTCTAGTCAGGATTCTAGCAGCCATATTTAGCATTAACTGGAAGTTTATTTAGTGCTTTATCCGGTAGCCGGAAAGTAGAGCATTGCAGTAGTCTTAACCTAGGAGTAACAAAAGCATGGATTAATTTATCTGCATAATTTTTGACAGAAAGTTTCAGATTTTTTGCAATGTTACGAAATGGAAAAAAGCTGTCCTTGAAACAGTCTTGATATGTTCGTCAAAAGAGAGATCAGGGTCCAGAGTAACGCGAGAGGTCCTCACAGTTTTATTTGAGACGACTGTACAACCATTAAGATTAATTGTCAGATTCAACAGAAGATCTCTTGTTTCTGGGACCTAGAACAAGCATCTCTGTTTTGTCCAAGTTTAAAAGTAGAAAGTTTGCAGCCATCCACTTCCTTATGTCTGAAACACAGGCTTCTAGCTAGGGCAATTTTGGGGCTTCACCAGGTTTCATTGAAATGTACAGCTGTGTGTCATCCGTATAGCAGTGAAAGTTAACATTATGTTTTCGAATGACATCCCCAAGAGGTAAAAATATAGTGAAAACAATAGTTGTCCTAAAACAGAACCTTGAGGAACACCGAAATTACAGTTGATTTGTCAGATGACAAGCCATTCACAGAGACAAACTGATATCTTTCCGACAGATAAGATCTAAACCAGGCCAGAACATGTCCGTGTAGACCAATTTGGGTTTCCAATCTCTCCAAAAGAATGTGGTGATCGATGGTATCAAAAGCAGCACTAAGGTCTAGGAGCACGAGGACAGATGCATTTACCACCTTCATGAGTGCAGTCTCAGTGCTATGATGGGGTCTAAAACCAGACTGAAGAATTTCGAATACATTGCTTGTCTTCAGGAAGGCAGTGAGTTGCCGCGCGCAGCCTTTCCTAAAATTCTTGAAAGGAATGGAAGATTCGATATAGGCCGATCGCTTTTTATATTTTCTGGGTCAAAGGTTTATTTTTCAAGAGGCTTTATTACTGCCACTTTAGTGAGTTTGGTACACACCGTGTATAGAGAGCCGTTTATTATGTTCAACATAGAGGGCCAAGCACAGGCTCTTCAGTAGTCCTCCAGCTAGGATGGAGTCCGTCACTCCTAAGGCCAGGCTTGGTCCTGTTTGTGGGTGAGTCCCAGAAAGAGGGCCAATTATCTTCAAATTCTATCTTTGGGAGGGGCAGAAAACAGTTTTCAACCAGCGATTGAGTTGTGAGACTCTGCTGTAGAGCTCATCACCCCTAACTGGGAGGGCCAGAGACAATTACTCGATGCCGACACATCTTTCTAGCTGATTTACACGCTGAAGCTATGTTGCACTTGGTGACCTCTGACTGTTTCATCCTAACATTGTTGGTTCTGATGTGGATAACAATATCTCTATACTCTACACTCGCCAGTTTAGCTTTAGCCAGCACCATCTTCAGATTAGCCTTAACGTGGGAGCCCTGCCCCCTGGTAAACAGTGTATGATCGCTGGATGATTCGCTTTAAGTCTAATACTGCAGGTAATGGTGTGAATAAAAGCCTTTCCAAGAAATGTTCCTTTGAAATATTTATCGAAAGTTATTATTGTCTGTAGAGGGCAATTACTTTGTTCCATTATTTATTTGCTCAGTGGATGCTTTTATCTAAAACAACTGAGAATGTGTACAGTCAAATACAACAGGATCCATTTGCAACTCCTGGAATTGTCTCCTGCTATTAGCATAGTCTAAGAACTGGTAAAACTGTTAGGATTGGGTGTATTCATCTGCAGGTTGAGATTTCATAGTTTGTCCTATACTGTATGAACTGGAGATACAGGAGAAAACAGGCCTCAGAGTCACTGATTCAGGTGTCACAGATTGGTGATATTCCTATAGCTCTTGTCTTGGTGGACATTCCCATAGCTCTTGTCTTACTTTAGATTCTTATAGCTCTTATCTTGGTTAATATTCCCATAGCTCTTGTCTTGGTTGATATTCCCATAGCTCTTGTCTTGGTTGATATTCCCATAGCTCTTGTCTTGGTTGACATTCCCATAGCTCTTGTCTTGGTTGATATTCCCATAGCTCTTGTCTTGGTTGATATTCCCATAGCTCTTGTCTTGGTTGACATTCCCATAGCTCTTGTCTTGCTTTAGATTCTTATAGCTCTTATCTTGGTTAATATTCCCTTAGCTCTTGTCTTGCTGATATTCCCATAGCTCTTGTCTTGGTTGATATTCCCATAGCTCTTGTCTTGGTGATATTCCCATAGCTCTTGTCTTGGTCTTGGTAGTACCCGCTGTTCACTGAGGCTGTGTGTAGAGATACAATATATTCTCTGCTGACATCTCCCAAACTGAAATCAAGGTGAAAGGCCAGTGTATTAACCTATTGAACTGCCCCTGTCCCCTGACACCCCCTCCCTACATTATTGATGAGTACAATATTCTCTTTCCCATGTTGTACAGCTCAGAGCCGAACATATTCAAATGGGGCTTTGCTGGTGTTCCACAAAGTCCTGACTCTAACCTTTGCAAGTAGTAGAAATGCTCTTCTCTCTAATCTGTGTATGTGTATGTGAGTGAGTGAGTGTGTGTGTGTGTGTGTGTGTGTGTGTGTGTGTGTGTCTGTGTGTGTGTGTGTCTGTGTGTGTGTGTGTGTGTGTGTGTGTGTGTGTGTGTCGGGTCCCTATTCAGGCAAAGCCCTCACAAAGACTTTGAATATAATCTTGTCAGGTCTGCAGCCCTGGAAGCAATTTTCTGCTGCTTTTCGACTGCTGTCTTGGAAATTGCCAACCAAGGCTTTTTGGCTGCAATGTAAATCCCTGGCATACATGGGTTTGGCCGTCCAAATTAGATTATGTTCTGCTCCCAGTCACTGGCCATAGCCAGCAAGTGCCATTGTTGAGTATTGCTTACATTAATGCTTTGTCCAATTGTTCACATCTGTCAAAGGAATAAAAATAGTCTATGACTCTGAAAGAGGTTGTGGATGTGTGTGGCGTCTGTCCCAGGCCAGGACTGAAACAATGCCACCCGCTCTTTTTTTCTCTTCTGTCTTCTCTGTCTCGCCTTTCCCCAGAAAGACATCAGGCCGCATCCCGGTTGGGCTGTTGGCTGAGGTAGTTCCCTTATTTTCCGTAGTTATTGCGGTGTAAAATGGGGAATTGCCAAGGCACTGCAGCCGCTCTAAAATGTTACTGGCCCCAGAGCTCTAGACCTGCAGAGAGAGCCACGCTCACTGTCGGCCGGGCCTCTCTGAGAGAACACGCCATAATGGGCCTGTTGTGGCTCTGCTGCAGCATTGTTACAGTGGGCACATAACGGCTCCTGTGTCTGCCAGGTCACTCAGTTCACTCTCCATATTGTTGTGGTTATGGTACTATTGTGTTATTGTAAGCACAGGGTTTGATAAGGCAGAGATGTGAGCCCAACTTAACGTCCCCCGGAGGAGCCAGTGAACAGTTTGGGTCATTGAGAGCTGGAAACCCGTAAAAATACAACAGCAAATGATCTCAACCCAGTGTGGAATAAAAAACCACAGGAAACTCTGTCAGAAAGGCCTTTACAGCACAGAGCAGAGATGGCAATGCATTAAATGCACATTTTACAAAATTAAGTTGAAAAGGTCAGGTTTGTGTGGCTGACTTGGTTCTCCTTCAGAGAAAAGAGAAGAGCATCTCAAGCCTGGTGTATGATAATCCATATTCCCACTGTCATTAAAAACAAACCAAAAACTCTATCTGGCGTCCAGCCCGGATGCAGGTAGCAGTTAACGGTTCAGCTCCATAACTGAACTAGATGCTACTCTGTGCTGCTCTCTTAATGAGGTGGTAGCCTGGTGCAATAAGTAGGCTGGAGGACTCAGGAGACTGGATGTCTAGGGCAGTGGTCCATCTATGGCTGATGATCATGCCTGCCTTGAGGATGAGACTGTGGAGCTCCTGCAGTGCAGGGCTGAGGCCCAGGGAGCAGGGAAAAGAGAGGCTGCATGAAGAGCCCTTGGCTTACCACCACTGGATGGGCTTAAGATGTAAATGGCTCAAAACTACCAACTACTGGAGAGCTGCAACATTATAAATAACATTGCAATTGGTTACAACTGAAATACAAAACAGATTGGGATGAGAAAACGGGATGTAACACCACTTCATGTTCAAAGAGCACTTTGTCTCCATCTTAGTCAGGGCAGGGCGCAAATTGCAGAGTATTAGGCCCTCAAGGTCTCCACTCTGGGTCATATGTGACCTTTGTGATGAGTGACAGCTGATACACAAAGCCTGCTATTGTGCTCAGATCAGAGAGCTGTGTGCTTCACCTCCCCATAGACCAGGTGTTTGAGCTGCAGCATATGCTGCGAGGCCCGCTTTCACAGACATGACAATAACAGTTATTCAACAGAATATTATGGCCTTTGTCAGTTGTCTTTTTTTTATCAAGGTATTAGCCCTATGCACCTGGGAAACCGAAAAAAGGAAATGACCAAACTCCAAGGTTTACGCACCTGTCCTGCTTGATTTTCGTCAAGTAAAGCTTTTCAGTATCTTACAGAAGCAGTCCCTTTAACAGAAGAATAGTGGAGGACTTCTCTACTTTTTTTCACTTAAATCTAGACAATGTTTTCAGCTGTCCTTAATACCGGACCTTAAACAGGCTTTAACAATCCTTATTATCTTACAGTTGTATGGAGCAGACAATCCAAGGCCATATGGTGGTGGCCAGGCTATTTATAAAGGAGAGGGGCAGGAGTGGAGCGTCAGTGTGATGCGTAAATATAGGGTAGACACAGGCACAATGCACAGGGCCTCCTGCCTCTCTCTGCCTCTTCTTCTGCTTTCTTTACCACTGCCTCTAGCTGCCTCTGCCAGGGCTGCCCAGGCCCAGGATACGCCCTGTGGCTGTGGGCAGAGAAGCGGGCCTCCTGCACATGTTCTGTGGCCAGGCAGATTAAAGCCCTCTTCACAGTGCTGACATGGGCCTTCTCGGGTTCCACACTTCTCCAATGCTAAGCTAAGAAGTTCCACTGACTCTGCCATCCCTCGCCCTGCTCTGTTCTCTATGGCTATGGAATGACTTGACTGGGCAGCCATTTGCTATCGAACAAAATATGTTTGTAACCAAATTTGAGACAAAAAGAGCACTGGGCAGGGAGGAGGAGATTATTGTGGGTGGCTTTTTTTCCACTTGAGCTTGGAGCTCGTCGCTATAATTTGAGATGTGGGATGAGGGCTGCATGCTGAACTCATTTGAGGGAAGGACCACTCGCTCGCCAGAGGCCATGTTCAGAATGGGAGGGGAACAACTTGTACCATTATATATTTTGTATTCTCTCTCTCTGCCCCTCTCTCATGTTCTCTTCTTCATTCCCTGCCTCTCCTTCACTTGTGCATTTATTCTGTCAAGTTTATAAAAAATCTTTCCCCCTTTCACTCCCTGCATCTCTCTCTCTCTCTTTTTCTCTTTCTCTCTCTCTCTCTCTTTCTCCCTCCCTCTCTATTTTTCTCTCTCCCTCTCTCTCCTATCCCAGTTGTCCTATTCTTTTCTCCATTTGCTGAAGCTATGTGCTCTTGCCATCCTCACTACTGTACATTATACATGTCCTGTATAGTGGGCATGCAGCAGGCAGGCGGTGGTGAGCATACTATACCGTCTCTCTGGACGGACGGAGGGCCATCCTCACTACTGTACATTATACATGTCCTGTATAGTGGGCATGCAGCAGGCAGGCGGTGGTGAGCATACTGTACCGTCTCTCTGGACGGACGGAGGGCCATCCTCACTACTGTACATTATACATGTCCTGTATAGTGGGCATGCAGCAGGCAGGCGGTGGTGAGCATACTGTACCGTCTCTCTGGACGGACGGAGGGCCATCGTCCCTGGATACCACCGCATGTCCTTCTGTGCCAGAGTGATCAGTAAAAATTTCATGACATCATAAAATAATAAAATGCCATTAATTTATCACAGCACTTGAAGCAGGGGTAGTAAAGTAGCATTAGTTCACTGAATATTTTCAAGCCTTGAAACAAAAGCCTGATGTTGTGCATATAATTTATGCCCATAATTTTAACTGTAATTCTAATGCATGGACATAAATGATAAAGGTTATAAGCAATAAGTATATAAAACATACTGTATAAATGTAATGGAAATTCATTGTAGCATATTGCACATATTTAGTCTAATGTTCATTAGCATTGCCAACACAGGGAAGAGAAAGTCATGTTGTACAATGTTTAATAACCTTGTAGTTGACATACAGTACTGTCCAGCTACAGTAGAAATACAGTAAAGTACAGCAGAGTACATAAGAATACAGTAACTCACATTAGACAACACATCCCTAAATCAACCTGTTATAGGCCAATGTAACAATGATTGTTCATGTATCATCAGACTGTACAGAAGTTCTATTATATTTAATGATGTGGGGTAATAACTTGTTCAACACTGGCCCCAGCTGACTGGTGTGATAGCTGATCTCCCTCCCCTGTGTGATCACTGGGACTTTGTGGTGGAGAAAGGAAGTTTAGCGCTGAGCTAGTTGTTAATGAAAGTCTTTGATGGATGGCTCCTGTTACTCATCCCCTCAGCCCAACATGATGCTTAATGATCATGAGTTTATAAAAGGCCTTGATTGATCCAGGGAGGGCCAGTGGAGTGGGGGTGGGGGTAGACAGCTAATTTATTACACAGTTCCCCAGAATGCTGAGTCCTCCCAGGCCCTCCCAGCAGAGAGGAGAGGACTGTCCATGTAGCATCCCATCCCAGGCCGCCATTGCCCATCTGACTAATCGCACATCCGTCAATTTGTCATCGGGCCGCTAGCCTCTTTCATTAAGTGCAATAATGTGGCTGGGTGATGAATACAGCAGTATGTGTCGCTTCACACGGAGGTGGCGCTGGGAAGGCATGGCACTCTATCTTATCTTTACAAAGCCCTTCTGCCCAGCGGGGACCAGCACATATGTCATAATTAGAAAACACTTAAGTTAGCAAAGCCAAGGCAGATAGAGGCAGCCTCTAATCACAGGCCATAAGCAGGTGGTGGTTAATTGTAGATCAGAATCACTCAGATGTTGATACATAATGATGGCTCCTTGAAGCATGATGGTAAATTGCAGCACTCTCACTGTCTTTCACACACAGAGACACACACAGATACACACAGGGACACACACAGAGAGACATACTCTCTCTTTTTGAGAATAGTTCTTGAATAAATAAAATGCCTCAGGATGATGGAAAAGACTTGATGGAATTCAAATGTCTCAATTTGTCTTCTTGTAATCCTTTTCAGGTCTTACTGGCCAATTAAAGGGAAACTGAAAGAGGAAAAACATTTCAGTAAATTGACAATGGATTTTTTTGTGACAATCAACAACCAAAGAATTCTCTGAGAAATGAATGAACAACTGTCTGTTTTCTTCTGGAAGAAATGCTTTGATCAGGATGTTCTATGAAACTAAATCAAACAGCATTGTATTGCAGGTGATGTTCTGTATTAACCTCCAGTGACTGAAGTGTAATGGTACATTATATTTTCTCTGATAGGAGAGAGGTATAAAAGAAGCTCCCATGTGGGTGGAAAAACAAGAACACAAACAAAAGAGTGAAAGCCCAGAGAACAGTGAAAGATTAATGTGTGTGTTGGTGTCGGTGTCTGTGTGTGTGGCAGGGGCTGTTAGCATTGTATAGGGAGCCCACCTGAGTGTCTGTACAAACTGCGTGTGATAGGCAACCTCAGAAAAGACACAGGAAGAGGAGGGGTACACATAGTGCACCTTTGGCAAAGATAGAATGCTCACCCTGGGGAGTAAAACAAACTCTCTCGGCTGAACCCTGGCAACATGCCTGCTTTAGTGTCTTCCAGGCGAATCCGAGGGGAGAGAGATTATTTGTGTCATGCCGAGTCAAAGTGTCCATCTCCTACTTGAGTCTTTAGAGAAGACAGCCCTGTGCTAATGCCCTGCGCATTCACTGTTGAACTAGGTCATTTAACAATAGAGCGGCAGCAGTCGGCACTCTCCCTGCATAATACATTAAGTGTAATGTGCAGCAACTATTCAGAGGGCCCCGAAAGCTGTTATTTTATTCTGTAAATGCACACGGACATGACGTTTAACATTGTCACAGGCGAGCAGAATGAACGGGTTTTTCATTGTGCGTCAAGTACAACATGATGCTAAGTTTAATCTGAGCATAAAGCGACATGACAAAAGGGAGAACACGGTGTGTTTATAAAGCATGAGCCCTGAATACGTGATGGCTGCTGAGCTCTGGGCGCTAGTACCAGACAGACAGGGGGATGTACAGCAAAGATTACAGAGGGAAACCTGAGCGCTGCAAAGAGAGGGCCCCAGTCCCTATTGTTTGCCCGGGATCACAAAGTGTTCCTCTGTAACTCTATTACAGCACCCTGGCTCCTACTGTCTCTACCTCCCTCCCTCATGTCAGACATTATAGCATCTGCTGAATGCAGGCAGGGATGATAAAGGAAGCTCTATCCCACGTCCATCATGTCAAAGGAGCGCCTAATAGAGCTAGCAGTTATTTCAAAGAAATACTGTGTTTCAGAAACGACTCATTCAGTTATTCTATTGATCAGCTATTCTCTTGATATGGAAAGAGATGTACTGTATATGCAGCCATTTGTTCAGGTTCCTCATTGTCTCTCTCTCTCTTTCCTCTCTGTTTCTGTGTACTGTAGGAGCGGGCACACTTTGAGAGCCTTGGTCACCATCTTAGCAAACTGGGAGAGGATGGCAAAATTGGCCACAGAGTCATCGACCTCACCAGGCCAGAGGATCTGGATGGTAAGTACAGACTTCTCACCTATAGTTTTCCCTTTTCCCATGCTGAAAAGCCATCCAGTCACTTCTATGTAACAGTGAATTCTTCAGACTGCTGCCTGGATTCACCCCCCCACCAGTGCACAGTGTGTTCCTATAGTGGACCAGAGAGAGGGTGAGGGCTGCCAGAGCAGTAGACCAGGGGGAGCTGGGTTGGGGGGATAGTGGTGTTTGAAGGCGCCCACTGCTCCTTGGTTTTCACAGGTAGGTGAGGAAGGACAGGGTGCCTGAGGACAAAGCTGGCCCTTCTCCAGGCCTGGCCCCGGCAGCCACTGCGCTTGTTTGAGGTCCTGGGCACAGAGGTGTAAATTCGTGTAGCACCCGTGTGACAAAGCATCATCTCCCTTTGTGGGCCTGGAGCGTAAACAGTGGCGAGGAATGCCTCGATGCGCCAATGTTTGTCTGACGTAAATATTTGTGTCAGTTTCCATGGCAATTCTCAGAGCCCCGAGCAGAGGGAAAATGAATCAGGCTCACCTTAATAGCTGCAACATTCTCAAGATGGAGGGAGAGATATTTCTCAGGACAATACAAGACACTCTTCTTTAAGATCCCTTCTAAACGCCCTTTTAAACATTTCCCACCAATTTCCCCCATTTCCCCTGACATTCCCAACAAAATAATTACAACACACAACGTTTCTAAATTGTATGGTCTACCTCCATAAACCTGCTTGTTGACAAAGTCAAAGAACTGAAACATGAATGATTTATCTTGTCTGCTTTCACATCACACCCATAAACAGGATTAGAGGTGCAGTTAGTGGCCATAGAGGGATAGTTGCTACACGTCGTCAACTTCGCAGCAGACTCTGTCCCACCCTCTGGCCCTCAGGGCAGATGTTCTCTAGGTCCCCAGCCTCTCCCAGTTACCCCAGTGGGAACCTTTCTTCTGCGGCTACTGAGTCAGGACAGGAGCAAGGCGCGCACCAGCCCCTGTCGTCAGGGATCAGTTGTGCCCTTTTTATGTCCTGTGCAGGGCAGAGGGAAAGGTTAGCGCCAGATGCCTCTGGGAAGTGAGTTCACAGCGGGCTGTGGATTAGGAGGAGGCAGGGAGGAAAGGAGAGGCAGGGCCCACAGAGGTCCTCTTCCCAGGGAGAGAGAGAGTGGTGGCTAGAAGCCAGAGACATGTACATAGCTCACCAACACAGTCACCATTTCATCTATCTCCACAAATATATATCTGTCTGTTTCAACAGCACCACCAGATGAATGATGTGAACAGGGTTTTTAACATGATGCCCACCCACATTAAGCCTCTTTTTACAGCATAATCGGTTTACTTTGAAGTAGATCAGTGTTTACTTTTGAGGTTCTTATTTGGAGGCATTATGTTGAGCAAATCTAAGAAAGAGATGTTTACTATGAGAATGGATAGGATACAACAAGTATAAGATTATTATTATTGCATAATTATTGCCATTTTTCCAAATAATTCATAGCTATCAACAGCATTTTCAACCGCTGCGGTTAAGTGATTCAAGAGCCAGTTACCACATGTAAATATGGTTCATTATTTTAAGCGGGGACTTCTTGTCCTGCAGCACGGTATTCTAGCAGCACAGAGTGTACTGCAGACACCTTTCTGCTCCCCAACATGAGGAAAACTACTGCTAGTATCTGAATATACCTGAACAGGCTGTAGCTGCTACCTAGTGACTGTAGGTCTGACAGGTCAGGGGTCAATTTCCCTACAGAGAGGAAACAGTGTTATTCAGAAGACCACTGTACAGCAGGCCTCGCTGCAGTTCACAGAAAGCTTTATGATGCTTAAACTAATATTGGCAAAGCATGCAGCAACCAAATTAACAGCTGCCAAAGTTCTAACGAGGGCCATTGGAAAATAGTGGCATGGTTTGGGAATAGATAGAATTTACTTCATTTTGGAAGCCACGAGCCACATGCATCAGCTCACCGCAAAGTCATTAGGTATTTTTAAGCTCAGATGAAAAACATGAACAAATACCACAAAAGGCCTCAACCCAGCCTCTTTGTTCATTCACATATGGCTTGGAAGAAGTAGAATGACACGCGGGTTGTGTGTTTGTGCGCCGCCAGAGAGGGTCCTGGGAGAACAAAGGGGGCGTTGAGAGATGCAGGGAGGCAGGAAACAAAGTTCATCTGAACGCACAGCACAATATCAGCCAAGGAGAAATAAGCAAGGCAGCTTGGTGGAAATAGGCTAATAGGCTTCTTATGGGGTAGGAGGAACAGTAGTGTTGTACTTTTGTTGTACAGTAACAGACAGTGTTGTGTTCATTTGCCTTGGTAGCTCAGAGCTGTTGTTCAGTTTATTATCAGATGATTGTTTTGAGAGGTTCATGTTGGTGTTTTCCTTCCTAACCAGAGGTTCATGTTGTTGTTTTCCTTCCTAACCAGAGGTTCATGTTGTTGTTTCCTTCCTAACCAGAGGTTCATGTTGTTGTTTTCCTTCCTAACCAGAGGTTCATGTTGTTGTTTTCCTTCCTAATCAGAGGTTCATGTTGTTGTTTTCCTTCCTAACCAGAGGTTCATGTTGTTGTTTTCCTTCCTAATCAGAGGTTCATGTTGTTGTTTTCCTTCCTAACCAGAGGTTCATGTTGTTGTTTTCCTTCCTAATCAGAGGTTCATGGGAATTATAGGCTGACTTGTATTGCCTTGAATAGCCCCATAAGAGGCTATGTGTTCAAACGAGCTCAAACTAGGTGGTTTAGACATGAGACCATATCAGTTACAACTGTAATATATTAGATCAATTAGGTGTCCCTTTTGAAGTTGGTTGATTCCCAAAACAATGAATTCAAATGGTTTTTGATGAAGGGATAAAACATTACATTTGCAAACATTTACTTGATTCAGACAATTCAGACAATTCCCTTTATACAGTTCACGTTTGATTTCCAATAGTTCTGTATTAATCATATAGGCCTATCCTTGGAGATTAGTGTGCGTGTGCCTGTGTGCCTGTTTGTGTCATTTCTATAGTCTGTTAGGACGAGGAGTTGATTTTGCATGTTGTTGAGGGCCCAGGGACTGCATGTCAGCCCAGGTTGCCCAGGTTTTATTGATTCATACTGGAATAGTGAGATGTGAACAGGAATGCACCTTGCCCCACTTTAAGGCTGATAGCATGCGAGAGGAGATGGAGGAGACAAAAGTAAGAGCTTTTCTGTGGCATGCAAGTGCTAACATGTCAGCTGTTAGTTCCTTTACACACACATAGAAATGGAAGAATTCAAAGCATCCGACTGGCATGTTATTGTTTAATTAGCGGACTATGAACCACGGCTTGAATAGAGGCACTGAGCACTGCATGTGTCATATCTGTCCATACACTGCATGTGTTATATCTGTCCATACACTGCATGTGTCATATCTGTCCATACACTGCATGTGTCATATCTGTCCATACACTGCATGTATCATATCTGTCCATACACTGCATGTGTCATATCTGTCCATACACTGCATGTGTCATATCTGTCCATACACTGCATGTGTCATATCTGTCCATACACTGCATGTGTCATATCTGTCCATACACTGCATGTGTCATATCTGTCCATACACTGCATGTGTCATATCTGTCCATACACTGCATGTATCATATCTGTCCATACACTGCATGTATCATATCTGTCCATACACTGCATGTGTCATATCTGTCCATACACTGCATGTATCTGTCCATACACCATGTGTCATATCTGTCCATACACTGCATGTGTCATATCTGTCCATACACTGCATGTGTCATATCTGTCATACACTGCATGTATCATATCTCTGTCCCATACACTGCATGTGTCATATCTGTCCACATACACTGCATGTATCTCATATCTGTCCACACTGCATGTGTCATATCTGTCCATACACTGCATGTATCATATTCATCCATACACTGCACGTGTCATATCTGTCCATACACTGCCGTGTCATATCTGTCCATGCATTGCATGAGCTGGATCCCCTCCCATGGAGGGAGAGGCCCTATTGTCAGCAGTAAATACCTTTAGTCAGAGGTGTTTGATTTGATCCCACTGGGCGGGGGGAGCAGGGAGGGCTTGGCAGGTTGGAGTGATTGTTGCCCTGCTCACTGAGGCAGACCCTCCTGAGCAGATTCCGGGCAGTCGGTGTTGCCTTCAGAACAAAGCCGAGGGGGGTGCACAGCCCTCTGGCTCTGCTCCGGGCACAGGGTCCAGTGTGAACCTGCAGCACAGGTGTCATAGGCTGCTGGGCTTCACTACACTCTCTCCATTTTTTGCCTCTTTCTCTCTTCTCTCCTTCTCCCCTGCTCTCTCTCTCTCTGTCTCTATCCCCCTCTTCTTCTCTCTCTCCCCTCGCCCTCTCTGTCCCTCTCTCTCTCCCTACCCCCCTTCTCTCTCTCTCTCTCTCTCTCTCTCTCTCTCTCTCTCTCCCTCGCCCTCTCTGTCCCTCTCTCTCCCCTACCCCCTTCTCTCACTCTCTCTCTCTCTCTCTCTCTCTCTCTCTCTCTCTGCTCATCTTCAGTGTCTGTGGGAGAGACAAATTAAAAAGCAGATTCTCATATCACTCCGTCACATTGAGCTGCAGGCCTCATGGAATCACAATCAATTCGATTAAGCAGCCTTCCCTGTTCCCCTCGCCCCCTTCCCAGCCCCAACCCTGGGGCCTGCCCTGTCACTGCTAAACATCTGTATTTATTTACACAATCACACACCTAACTAACTGCTTCCCAACGTGCCGCTCCTGCAAAAAAAAAATCAATTAATGCTTGTTTGTAAATGTCAGAACAGTGTTGGGTGTTTTATTGGAGAAAACAGCATTGTTGTAAATTGCACGTTACCGTTGTGGGGTGATGCTTGGTGAGCTTTAGGCCCCAAGCTGCTGCTGCCAGCTCCTCAGTGGCTGCTGCTGCTTCTGATTAGGACATCATGATAGCCCTGCAGGGCCACGAGGTGGGCAGGGACCTCCATGTGACCATACACAAGCACTGTGGCAGGGACGGATGCGGTCCTTTGTCCCAATGGATTGGTAGCATCTAGCAGCTCTTAGCAACCTCCTTCTAGCCCAGGGTCAGGCTCATTTTCTGCTCCCAGCTCCAACACTGACAGACAGAGCTCTCAGCCCTGAGCTGGTTCTGAATCTGGGTCTGCTTAGCCGTCAACACTCCGTTCCACACTCACACAAAGCCACCAGGATGTTATAATACTGTTTAGAGGAGCCATAGATTTCCCTTTCATGGCCTGCTGGTGCAGATACGAACTGGAGAAGAAGTGCTCCTCCCCTCGTCTTCCGCCTGGCGAACCAGAACCCAGGGCTTCACGGGCCTCATCTCTAATGAACTGATTGAAGTGGTTTTGTTTCCTGGCTGGTGTCGGGGTGGCGGGGTCGTGTTGTGTCCCCTCCTCGTAAGAGGCTCACCTCTGCCCGTATGCATGCATGCCAGTATATAAATTGCTGAATCAGTGTCCAGTGGCAGAGTAATGGCACGGGGCATCGTAAATTAGAGCGAGCGATCCCAAGGGCGCAGACACTGGCTGTCGTGTCTGAGTGAGCGCTGCGCTCCTGCCCTAATGAATACCTTCATCTGGCCCGGCAGTCAGCAGATTGGCCTACGCTGATGGATACTGTCAGCCCCACGCCACACCACATTTCATTGCACAATAAACATGGCTGTCAAAACCAAACAAAGTGGAATCAATTCATCCTGTACAGTGAGTGCGTGCTAAATGAAATGAATGTACTGTGGGGATCCGGGTGGCAGCAGAGGTAGTGTATTATTCCTGAATCCTGACGCGTAAAGCAGGGAGGTAAAGACATACAGTGGGGCAAAAAGTGTTTTAGTCAGCCACCAATTGTGCAAGTTCTCCCACTTAAAAGATGAGAGGCCTGAAATTTTCATCATAGGTACATTTCAACTATGACAGACAAATGAGAAGAAAAAATCCAGAAAATCACATTGTAAGATTTTATGAATTTATTTGCAAATTATGGTGGAAAATAAGTATTTGGTCACCTACAAACACACCAATATTTCTGGCTCTCACAGACCTGTAACTTCTTCTTTAAGAGGCACCTCTGACCTCCACTCGTTACCTGTATTAATGGCACCTGTTTGAACTTGTTATCAGTATGTTATCAGACACCTGTCCACAACCTCAAACAGTCACACTCCAAACTCCAATATGGCCAGACCAAAGAGCTGTCAAAGGACACCAGAAACAAAATTAGACTCGCACCAGGCTGAGGAGACTGAATCTGCAATAGGTAAGCAGCTTGGTTTGAAGAAATCAACTGTGGGAGCAATTATTAGGAAATGGAAGACATACAAGACCACTGATAATCTCCCTCGTTCTGGGGCTCCACGCAAGATCTCACCCGTGGGGTCAAAATGATCACAAGAACGGTGAGCAAAAAATCCCAGAACCACACGGGAGGGACCTAGTGAATGACCTGCAGAGAGCTGGGACCAAAGTAACAAAGTCTACCATCAGTAACACACTGCGCCGCCAGGGACTCAAATCCTGCAGTGCCAGACATGTCCAGGCCCGTCTGAAGTTTGCTATAGAGCATTTGGATGATCCAGAAGAAGATTGGGAGAATGTCATATGGTCAGATGAAACCAAAATATAACTTTTGGTAAAAACTCAACTCGTCGTGTTTGGAGGACAAAGAATGCTGAATTGCATCCAAAGAACACCATACCTACTGTGAAACATGGGGGTGGAAACATCATGCTTTTGGGGCTGTTTTTTTCTGCAAAGGGACCAGGCAGGACTTCTGATCCGTGTAAAGGAAAGAATGAATGGGGCCATGTATCGTGAGATTTTGAATGAAAACCTCCTTCCATCAGCAAGGGCATTGAAGATGAAACGTGGCTGGGTCTTTCAGCATGACAATGATCCCAAACACACCGCCAGGGCAACGGCTAGGAGTGGCTTCTTAAGAAGCATTTCAAGGTCCTGGAGTGGCCTAGCCAGTCTCCAGATCTCAACCCCATAGAAAATCTTTGGTGAGAGTTGAAAGTCCGTGTTGCCCAGCAACAGCCCTAAAACATCACTGCTCTAGAGGAGATCTGCATGGAGGAATGGGCCAAAATACCCACAACAGTGAGTGAAAACCTTGTGGAAACTTACAGAAAACGTTTCACCTCTGTCATTGCTAACAAAGGGTATATATAACAAAGTATTGAGATAAACTTTTGTTATTGACCAAATACTTATTTTCCACCACAATTTGCAAATAAATTCATTAAAAATCCTACAATGTGATTTTCTGGATTTTTTCCCCTCATTTTGTCTGTCATAGTTGAAGTGTACCTATGATGAAAATTACAGGCCTCTCTCATCTTTTTAAGTGGGAGAACTTGCACAGTTGGTGGCTGACTAAATACTTTTTGCCCCACTGTATATACTTTTCTCAACCAGGCACGTGTACAGGTATGTGTGTGTTAAAGGGGATATTTCGAGATTTTTTTACAATGATGCCTTTTATCTACTTCCCCAGAGCCAGATGGACTAGTGGATACCATTTGTATGTCTCTGTGTCCAGTAGGAAGGAAGTTAAAGGTAGTTTCGCGAGCCAATGCTAACTAGCGTTAGCTAGCAGATACCCATGGACATCCAGTCATTACGTTAGCAATTGTGCTAGCGCTAGTTAGCAACTTCCATCAAACTGCATCCAGAGACATAAAAAGGGCATCCACAAGTTCATCTGACTCTAGGGAAGTAGATAAGGGGCATTGCCAAAATCCTGAACTATTCCTTTAAGGAGAGATAGTAGGTGTGAGAGGGTTTTTTGTCTTGTGTGTCTGTTGAGAAATAAGCTTTTTACCTGAAGTTGGAGAAGAAAGGCTGGGCTCTAGAAGAGCTTGTTGACCGGGGTCTCTCCCCAGGGCTCTGAAGGAGGATGATCATATGAACAGTATGGTGCAGGCCAGTCTGAGCCAGTCTATATCCATCCATGCACAGTGCAGAGTAGGCAGATGAGAGCGGGTCTAACCGTCAGATGCCTGATATGACTGTGGCTCTGAGAATGTTGCCTGGCGGAGGCTAAATGACAAGAGCTGAGTCCCAAGGGCTCTGGCTGATGTACCGTGACGGTGTGAAGAGGCAAATTGCACTGGCCTCCCAGATAAAGGGAAGCCTTTCTGGATCATAAATGTGTCGGTATGACTGTTAAACATGAGCTGGTGTAAATGGACTTGGAGGCCCTATATGGAGGCACAGCCCAGCGGGGGCCTGGGAGAATAAGGCCTCCTGCTGGACGTTCGGACCCCAGCCTAAGTCCCCCCTGAGTCCCAGCCAAGCCTCAGCCGAGTCCCAGGTCTCGCTCCTAGAGATCAGGCCTACCACCACAGGACCTCCATCCCCTTATCAGTCTGGACATGGCTGTCCACCCCCAGCCCAGCAGGACGTGTGTGTGTGTGTGTGTGTGTGTGTGTGTGTGTGTGTGTGTGTGTGTGTGTGTGTGTGTGTGTGTGTGTGTGTGTGTGTGTGTGTGTGTGTGTGTGTGTGTGTGTGTGTGTGTGTGCGTGCGTGCGTGCGTGTGTGTGTGTGCGCATGTGTGTTGTCTCTCACCTGCTGTTTCCTTATACAGTCTCCTATAGATAGTTAAAGCTCTATCTAAAGTTGAGCCAGTCCTCTTCTCTCCATGTCTTACTTCAGGGCGTATCTCTGTACTGTGCTGAACAGAGCCAGTGAATGAGTCTGTGGATAGTGAATTAATCACAGAGAAGCACTACACTCCATTACTCATTAACAGTTGGATTTTGTTGATCAACTGAAATAATACTAGAAATCAAAGTGCAGGTAACGTGTGCCAAGATGGAGGGCTAGTAGAGGATCCTAATGAGAACACTTCACATGTGGATGATGAAATATGCATGAGTCATCCTAAGCTTTCCTTTCCAGATTTTGGATCATTAAAGATGGATGGTAGCATATGGAAAGATTTTTTTGTCTTATTTTTCAAGTCTTGTTTATCAACATGTTTTTGTTTGTTTAAATATTCATACGGCTTTTATTTAATTCTTTCACATCTTACATATAAAAGGAAGCAAATGGGAGGGGGCTTAAGAAGAAGAATGTTATATTAAGCACTTGGCAGAGTCTCTTCCCTCCTTGATTGTATTTTTCTTAGAAGGACTGCCTCACGCTCCATATTTGTTATTTAAGTTGGCATTCGTGCTTGTTTTAAAGAAACTTCGGGAACTTCAGTTTGAAACGTATGGGGCTGAATATAGAAGTGTGAATGCTTGTCGAGCCCCAGACAAAATATTTAACAGGCATTTAAGTCATGGTTCTCTTCTTTTGGGTTTGGATATGTGTTGATCCGTAGGGTGGCTCCCCTACTCTCACAATGTCCCCTTGTTCTACATTCAAAACATGCTCGTCAAATCCAGTTGTCAGAGCCAGTCTGGTCCAGTGGAAAGGAACCTTGAGAACTCAATTTCCTTCACCTTGTAGTGTTGCACCAACCCTACCTCTGGTCTGGTTTTAGTCCAGCACCAACCCTACCTCTGGTCTGGTCTCAGTCCAGCACCAACCCTACCTCTGGTCTGGTCTCAGTCCAGCACCAACCCTACCTCTGGTCTGGTCTCAGTCCAGCACCAACCCTACCTCTGGTCTGGTCTCAGTCCAGCACCAACCCTACCTCTGGTCTGGTCTCAGTCCAGCACCAACCCTACCTCTGGTCTGGTCTCAATCCAGCACCAACCCTACCTCTGGTCTGGTCTCAATACAGCACCAACCCTACCTCTGGTCTGGTCTCAATCCAGCACCAACCCTACCTCTGGTCTGGTCTCAGTCCAGCACCAACCCTACCTCTGGTCTGGTCTCAATCCAGCACCAACCCTACCTCTGGTCTGGTCTCAGTCCAGCACCAACCCTACCTCTGGTCTGGTTTCAGTCCAGCACCAACCCTACCTCTGGTCTGGTCTCAGTCCAGCACCAACCCTACCTCTGGTCTGGTCTCAGTCCAGCACCAACCCTACCCTACCCCTGGTCTGGTCTCAGTCCATCTCCAGCACCAACCCTACCCTATCCCTGGTCTGGTCTCAGTCCAGCCCCAGCACCAACCCTACCTCTGGTCTGTTCTCAGTCCAGCACCAACCCTACCCTACCTCTGGTCTGGTCTCAGTCCAGTACCAACCCTAGCCCTGGTCTGGTCTCAGTCCAGCACCAACCCTGGTCTGGTCTCAGTCCAGCACCAACCCTACCTCTGGTCTGGTCTCAGTCCAGTACCAACCCTAGCCCTGGTCTGGTCTCAGTCCAGTACCAACCCTACCCTACCTCTGGTCTGGTCTCAGTCCAGCACCAACCCTACCCTACCCCTGGTCTGGTCTCAGTCCATCTCCAGCACCAACCCTACCCTATCCCTGGTCTGGTCTCAGTCCAGCCCCAGCACCAACCCTACCTCTGGTCTGTTCTCAGTCCAGCACCAACCCTACCCTACCCCTGGTCTGGTCTCAGTTCAGCTCCAGCACCAACCCTACCCTAGCCCTGGTCTGATCTCAGTCCCGCACCAACACTACCCTACCCCTGGTCTGGTCTCAGTCCAGCCCCATCACCAACCCGTCCCTACCCCTGGTCTGGTCTCAATCCA
>NW_027040091.1:19641-129575 GCF_034236695.1 Oncorhynchus nerka | reverse complement strand
ACAAAAGCAAATGAAAAACAATATTCCTGTATGGTGAGCGATCCATCAGGATGATGAATGTAAGTGGCTTAGCCCAGGACATAGATCTGTCAGGCCCCGCCAGCCCTCTGACACAGCATTTAATTACAACGCATGTCTAATTGAAAGATCCCCTGGAAAAAGGCCTCTCTGCCCGTGGCAGGCCTAAGAAACTTAATTAATTAGCAGGCACCTCCCTCCCTCTTTTATTCTGAGTTACTATCGTCCCTGCCTCGGTGAGCTGATGACATTTTCTAGCCCGCCTTTCATCCTTCAGAAAAATGAATGGTGCGACGAGAGCACTATCAAATGAGCTGTTGAGGCAGCCTGTGAATATGCCATTGACTGTGCCTCTGCTCCCTGAGTGAATTGTGATTTATCTGTATGGCTCTCGTCATGCTAACTGTCTTGCTCCCTCTCCGCTCGCTCGCCTTCTCGCCCTCTCTGTGTGCACTTGACAGGCCTGGAGATCATACCATGGTTCTCTAGGTTCTGATGGATGGGGGCTTAGACCCTCCCCAAATAGCAGTCCCCTGCATTTGACCTCAGAAGCCCCTCACTTAACATCATGATTTACCTTTCAATGTACCCATTCCCTAATATGAGCCCTGGATCAATACTATACATACAGTAGGCCTCTACCTCTCTCACTCTTTAATGCTTGGCTAACATCCAGTTGTGTTGCTGTGGGTCTCCGAATCCTCCCCTAAACATAGAAAGACATTGCATTATTAAACAGTATTTTCTACTGATGTTAATTAATGTCCTTTCATAATAAATTATTATCATTTTGTACAAGTCTGAAATTGTGTCACTGAGGTTGATTCAAAACTTAAATGAAAGTTGAATAAAAGAGAACTGAGGAATGTTGACAAGGCTCACTGATCTACTACAAAAACAAGTCCTTTAAAGATGTTTATATGTGTATCAAGCCTCTATGAATAAGTAATGTGTTCATCAGGCCACCAAAAACCTCTGAGCGCCTCTGTCTGTCTGCCAGGGACTCCACTCACTTCAAGCGGAGGGAAAACTTTTTGGCAGTCCCCAAAAGTAGAGTTAGTCTGTGGGTCGCACGAGGATAACAGAGAGCCGACAGCGTCGCGAGACACCCTCTTTTCCTGCTCCAAGGGAGACAACCACCCCTGCCCCACCCAGGCCTGATTAGTGAACCCCTGAACCTGTGGAAGAGTGTTGAAACGCTGCCAGCAGCCAGTCAGCGCCAAATCAAGAGCTTCACAGCAGAATCAAAAGAAATCAGTCGATCGCTGCATAAACATGAGAGCAGGGGAGGTGGCAGCAGCGAAGAACGTATGCCTGCTCTGACATCCGCAAGAGGTTCTGACACACCAAGTGTGCTGTCACCCATCCTTCCACCACCATCTCTCCCTGAGCCCTGCACAGGGACCCAAACCTCCTGCTATGGCAGTGAAAATTAAATCTGCATCCTTATGTTTCATTATGTCCTGCCTTTCTGCTGTTAAAGCCCCACCATAGAATGGATTGAATGTCTTCATTCTCTTTGGACTTTACTGTGGTGTTCTTATACATGGGATTGGCTTTACTGTGTGATTATGTAGGATTAGAGAGACATATTTTGGGTCTGGGCCACTGAGCAAGACTTGTTTTAGGGGGCGATAAGGGGGAAGGGAGTGGGTGGATGTCAATGAAACAAAAGTATTGGCTATTTAACTAGTCAGTATTCACAAATTGTCCATTTGTGGAGCTATTAGCATTTTCCTTGTTGAGTGACAGCGTTTCATTTCGGGATACCCATGAGGGTCACAACAGACACACCTGTCTAATTATCAACTCCTCTCAGGTTTACCCAGAATAACACTAATGAATGAGCCGGTAGACAACTCATTTTAGACCAAGAGGAATTAGTAAATGTAACAACAATCTTAACAATGAGACAATGAGCAATCTAAGACATGTTATTTCATTATGCAAAATTATAAACACGCATATGTTTCTGCAACTTTCAATTTGACATAAAATGAGTCTTTAATTATGTCAGTTGATAATAAAGAATTGTCCATCAGAATGTATCTTCTTTCTTCATCTCAATTTTAAAATAGCCTTCATGGGTTGAGGTCAAATGAAGTTCAGAAAAATGTGGTTTATATTCTGTCACAATCTGACAAAGGGGAGAGAGGGGAACCCAGTCTATTTCCCGCTCTATTGTCTCCTGGACCTGATTGGGACACTTAACAGTTGGGCAGCCCAATCACTCTAATGGGTACAGACACACCCATTTGTCTAATCAACCTCCAGCATTTGAACAAGACAGATGAAAAGGGAGGACAAGACAACTGCATTACAACACAGACCACAAACATATGCTGCCTCATTAGAATGATAATACTACCAAAGGACCTGAGCCCAGCGCTGAGCCCCTGCTCTCTGAAGTATACAGAGTCTTGTATTAGCTCCAGCACTACCCCTGCTAAATGTCATCCAAAGAGACAGGTCATTTACATTTATGATAAAATGATCTTGCATTTTTTATTTGTCTTGGAAATGAAAGACTTACTTAATCATTGTGGAAGGAAGGGGAAGGAAGGGGCTTAGCCGATGTACTCATGTGTTTCTGATGGCATTAGAACTGATGTGGCGTGGCGTGATGGATATTTAATAGTTGTGCTGTCCCTCTGTATCACGTCAGAGGCCTGACACACACAGATGCACTGCAGCTCACCAACCGTACGGAATTACTTTAATTATTAGGCCCATCATCTTGGCTTTGAGAGGAATGGAGAAGAAAGAGGCTTGATGTGGGTGGGGAGCCTATGGGTGTTAAGGTAGGATAGGAAGGGACAGGTGTGAGGTCCAGTCAGCCAAGCATGATGAGGTGTTTCAAGCTGACATGCTCCAGCGTTGGTACCTGACACTCCTTATGCAGGGTGTCGAGTAGAGAGCAGCACCTGAAGGGCTGTGGTTGCCCCTGCAGTACCCAGGCAACAAGCTGATTCCATCTTGAACACGCAGCCTTTCACTGTTGTTTTATTTCACCCTTAATTGATATTATACTCTTGTAAAGGAAATACATGTACAAAAAGTTCATGTTAATACCAGTAGAGACATGTCAGCTTACATCCACAACGTTGCCTGAAGAAGACTCTAGCAGTCGAAACGCGTTGCAGCTGTGCGTCCTGTTATTAATTATAAACTGGGTGGTTTGGGCCTTGAATGCTGATTGGCTGAAAGCTGTGGTATATCAGACTGTATACCACGGGTATGACAAAACATTCATTTTAACTGCTCTAACCATGTTGCTAACCAGTTTATAATAGCGTAAGGCTCCTTAGGGGTTTGTGATATATGGCCAATATACCACGGCTAAGAGCTGTGTCCAGACACTTCACGTTGCGTTGTGTCTAAGAACAGTCCTTAGCTGTGGTATATTGGCTATAGACCACACCTCCTCTGGCCTTATTGCTTAAATATACCATAGGCTGATCTTGTCTTTCTATATGTATTCTGTCTACAGTATATAACCTGTCGTTAGTTAACTAAAGTTGTTCTGCATTGTACTGGCACACTACTTTGTTTCTATTACCAGGAACTTAAAAGAACCATTACAAGACATTTCTTCATTGTTCACTCTGAAATTGGACATTCGACAATCCAATTGATAAACCACTACAACTATTTTCCTATAATGTGTTTTATGGGATGAAGATGAGCGAGAGGGAGAGCAGGGGCAGAGAGCAATTATGGGAAAAAAGCTGGGCCCTCTACTGCTGGCTTGCTCCTCCAACACATGGGCCATCTGCACAGAGGCTGGCTAAATGAGGATGACAATGCTAATCACTATCGATGGAGACTGGTGTGGATGAATGGCCAGGCTGAGCAGCTCATCGCACAATGTTGCTGTCAGGGCATGCCAAGTCCACAAGCCTTCAGGGGCCACGCCCCTTTCCTGTGCAGCCTCCATCACTCAGTGGCGACACGTGTATGGCTTCCTGTCAATTCAGGAAGTCTTCTTGGTTCTAATCCCAGCCACATAAATGACTTCCTATCTCCATATTTAAGTAGTCTCTTGATGGCTATTCTCATGATTGTCCCTACAATTATGTTTTTGTTCACTGTGTCAGATATCTTTTTTCCATTGGCTATTTCTTTCTGTTCATAATTATTAACCTTTCATCTCTAGCAAAATCTGCATATTTGTTTTACATTCCTCTTTCTGTCATTGTTACTCTCACGAGAACCAAGAATTCAACCCTGGAGTTAATGGAGAATTTGTGATAGAAAGCTACTGTGTGTTCAGTAAGGAAGTGATACAGTACTGAATCTGCAGTAGCCCGACATCAAAACCAAAATAATCACAGCCTGTAAAGTGTAACGGAGGATTAGATCTATCCGGTGACGTGTGTATTTTCGCGGGTGGCCTCCAGGCAAATGATTTCAACACCCTTCCCCAGCAGCCCAATCAAACAAACACAGCCTGCAGTATCAAACAGCATTCTTTGTCCTCTAGTATTAACGTTTACAACAAAAGGAAATTACTGCTTAATTTCTTTATCCTCTGGAAAATGTGGAGAGCAAATCAGGAATTACACATTTTTATGAGCAAATAAAAGAGGGTGCCAAGACTGAGCTATTAGGCTGAGAGTGGGACCAGGCTTAGAAGGCTGGGTCTACGTCGTTCCTTCTAGATGGTTTCCAGCTGTGCGTGGGCATATTGTCATTTTCCTCTCTCTTTTTTTGTCAGTGTCCCCATAAGTGAATGTGAAGAGGAGCAGCTGTCTTGCAGGCTGGCCTGTCCCTTCTGTCCCCGGCTCTGGGCCCTGGGCCCTAGGCTCTGGTCTGGGCAGGGAGAGCCAGTAAACATCCAGGCTCTAATTACACTGGCAGGCCCTGTGGAGGTGACCTCATGATCCTGTGGTACTGGGTGTATTTACAATGATATAACAATATACAATACCATCACCAGAAATTACAGGGAGAGGTAGCACAAAACATGTCACTCAAAGCGTTGTGTAATTTTAAACTTGTTAAGGTTAAAAGAGACCAATGGAACATATTGGGGCTTAGGTTGGGACACGTGCGGAGCCCAGATTGAAAATCCCTGCATAGTTATTTCTGGCCCTCATCCCTTTCCTAAATAGTCCCATGGATATCCCTCCCTACTTAGCCAGCCCTGAGGACAGAGGAGGAGATCACAGAAACACTAAGTGTGTTACTGCATGTAAGCCTTGCCTGTGCTGGAAACAACTCCCACACATGTACGTATGTGTTTATGCATGTGTACTGGTTGGAATTGACCATCAATGAGAAAATATAAATCAAGTATTTGAGCATCCATCAGGGAAGATAATTCCAATAGATTGCCAATTGAGAAAATAAATGTATTAAGGAATCATTAATAAAATAATATTCACATCATTTTACAACAGTCCAGCACTAAACTTTTCTCAACATCTTCCCTTTAATTTGATGTGAAAAAGCAGCAGTGATGTTCAGCAGAGGGCTGCTGCAGCGCAACTTTCATGTGGGGCCTTGTCAGAGACATTTCATTCTAATGTGCTGTGGCTTCAAAATCTGATCCCATGTAAGAAATAAAAGCCCAGACAACTGCATTACTGTCCGACCTGTCAGCTCTGTTCAACATAAGCTCCATCCTGCCTGTCAGAGCCTTACAACCCGAGCTGGCAGAGACCGGGCCCGGAGTGACAAAAGCAGATAGCTGGAGCTGGGATTTTAGAAAAGGAGAATGGACTCTTAATGTATTTTTATACTTTTACAAGGAGTTCATTCGGCTCCACATGAATCAATAATAAGCAGCGTGCAGTAGACCCAGGATATAATTATCCACCCTGAAGTAGCTCCCCTGTCAGTACAATGACTTTAAAAGTGAACACGCTGTCAGGTGCAATGGCGTTTATGTTTTCCCACTCACACAGGACCTAATGCCACTACTGCAGAGAGCTTCTCTCATGGGGCAGAACAAAGCACAGGATCATGGGAGGGATATATCCACGCGATACCATTATAGACCCGTTCTACTGACAGACTCCAAAACATTTTCAAGGGAAAAGGCAACAATAGGAAAAACACAACTGGCAACACCAATTGAAAATCACTGTTATACATCACTACCAAGTAATAAAATGTACCAGTCTTTACTTAGTAAAAGCTTCACCACAAATGCATGCTGTGCTATTTTGTGTTGTGTGTATGGTGTGTTCAACATATTTTGTGTTGTGTGCATGGTGTGCTAAACAGTGTGCTGGCCAGCTTGGCTGTGTTAGGGGGCAGAGAGAGAAGAGTTATGGCAAATACAGCTGTTCCTCTGATTGGCTGGGACCAGATGGTAGCTAGGCTGTTACTTCGCCCGGAAGGCTCTGATGATTTTATAAACATCTCTCCTGGATATTTAGATGTTTCACGCCACCATGGATACCTGATAGCCAGCACTAAATATCAGCTGAATCCAATCAAGACTTATCTGCAGAGAAATTCAAGAGTTTTTGGCCACGACATAAGATCAGAGATGAATGTTTGTTTAGATGATAGGCTACACCAGATGCAGGATTATAAAGAAGATACACTCAGGGGATTGGGGATGACTTTGGAAATGGGCAACATTCAGGCGCATAAATAAATGAGTAAATACTGACCAACACAAAGTAGCACTACAATAGTATTCCCAAAGTCAGGTCATTCCCAGTAGTATAAAGAGAATCTATACTCATTGACATGGATTTGTTTTTTGGGGCAATGGAACAAACAGAAGACAGAAAAATGAGGAAAATTCAATATATGCAAATACTAATCTTAAAATCATTCAACATGAGATCTGTTCTCTGTACAGACACAGTAACTTGACACAATGTCTCCAGGCTGTAGCTAACTGACTGACACAAATATGGATTTTAACACCTGTTAAATGTCTTCTTAGTCAGACTTTGCAGTTAGCCACACTTATTTTCAATATGTATGCATATCAACAAATGCCTATGCGAGATTGGGGGGTTAATGTGTTGGTTTAAACAGAGGAACATCCCCTTTTATTTTGTGGCTTCCAGGCAATCTGACTGTGGAACCTTCTAATGATATACAATATTAGCCAATGCCTGTTCTTCTAAACTATAATTGACAGACAATCCTTTACACTGTCTTGAGTTGCTCATCCTAATAGCATGGTATAATTGCTCACATAAACAATCTTGATTAATTATTTATCAAAATAGTTTTGGTGCCCGGTATATTAGTAAATGTGTGTTACACTTAATTAACTGTATCGTAAACAAAGCATTTCAAAAAGCAGCCATACATAATAATACCTGTTCCAGCTGTCTGTCTGTCTGTCTGTCTGTCTGTCTGTCTGTCTGTCTGTCTGTCTGTCTGTCTGTCTGTCTGTCTGTCTGTCTGTCTGTCTGTCTGTCTGCCTGCCTGCCTGCCTGCCTGTCTGTCTGTCTGTCTGTCTGTCTGCCTGCCTGTCTGTCTGTCTGTCTGTCTGTCTGTCTGTCTGTCTGTCTGTCTGTCTGTCTGTCTGTCTGTCTGTGTTCATCTCAGTATCAGGTCAGACTCCAGAAACAGATCAAAAGGTATATAATGTATGAGAAATCGTACATGATACAATTATTGACATTTTAATTGTAATAAAATAAGTATAAACACATGATCCATGAAAATGATGTTAGTTGAATATTTCACAAAACATTTAACAGCTAATTATTTAGCTATACCTAACATAATATCTGCCATACGATAAGTTCAAATGTATCATAACAAGACCTCTGACAGTTGCTTTTATGTTGGGCCTTTTTCAAACAAATTGACCATTCACATCCACCACATAGCCATGTTTGAATTGATGTCTATGCAGTGAAGAGCATTGGATACAATGTGGTTGAAAGATGAGGAACTCTCCCATTCCAGTCATTTACTGTAACCCTTTTCTACAAAGTGCTCCAACGGAGCCATTACACGATTGAGGTAAAAACGTTCACTTTCATCACTCTTCTATTTGAACAGTGGGCATATCCCCGGCCAGACACTCAATGTGCAGCAATCACATCCCTGCTATGCATGTCATCCTTTCCAAATCATTTACCAACTGCAATTAGCCGACTGTAGTTGTCATCTCTGGGTCTCTGTGAACTCTGCAGAAGTGGACTTAATGTATTAAATAAAGTCTGCATTAAAATATATACACATCACTGGTGATTACCCAGACCAATTGAAATAAAAACGACATTCGGCTGACAAATTAGAAACAAACCTGTTTGACAGCCCCGTCTGCTTAGAACAAATGTGAGACATGGTAAATTGTTTGACACACTTTCATAAAAGCAAGTGGAGGCAACCCATCCTTTAGCGTGGCGTAATGGCTCCTCGTTGTTAGATTCAATGGAACAAGCTATTCATACTGTTGTGTGATTGAAAAGAAAATGGTAAAAAGGTAGCCTTTTGATGTTATAAATGTGTCTATTACTGCATTTGCACACAGCATTTCTATGTAAATTATAGAGAAAGGAGTGATTCTCTGGGGGAAATGCTTAGGAATGACATATTGAATTATATTCCAGCCTGTGTATCAATATACTGTAGGCCTTCCAGAATAACTCCAAAACTATCTGGGTTTTCACAGCCGCGCCATGGGCTGAAAGGCTCAAATTGCAATACTACAGTATATATGAAAAAGGTTAGGTTAATGCATAGACATTTCCTTTGGTCTAATGAATAAGCTCTACAATTTACCTTTTAAGTTATAGACAACTTTCCATCGCCTGTTCCAGGGCATGGTACCTAGCTATTACATTCACTCACACACACACACTCACACACTCACACAGGTTCCGATGGTGTATTCAGAGTCAGATAAACACTAATGGTTGGTGCAGCTGTATGCCACCCTTATTAAAAGAGGCTTTGGATATGACTTAAGGGGAAAAATGATCAGTTGTGAGTGGACAGATATTAAAATAGTCAGTAAATCGTTTATTTTACTGTGGAGCAGTGTCCATGACTGACTGGACCAGAGCAGCATGATTCAGGGAGTTGAGGACTGAGAGAGGAGGTTGGTTCCTCTCAATTAGAAAGTCCAACAGCCAACAGTCATGTCTCTGTGACTGTATGGCAGCCAGGTCTCCACAAGGCCACTATAACAACAGAGTCTCAATATACCAAGAAAGTCCTGTACAGTCGTAGTAGAACACAGCTACTTCACAAAGGAAGATGACACCGGTAACTACAGGCAATTAAAAACCATTGTACCCTGTAGGGAAGGCAGAACTATTGACAAAAATACACAAGTAAAAATAAAGACATCTGTATTCAAAGGAGCTCACCTCATAATTTAACCCTTTGTTGCACACAATATGCTCTCTGATCACTACACCACAACATTATTCAATTGCCTTAATGAGTGCATTTAAAAACTATTCAACTATGCACATATTTGATGTTTGAAGCTTGTTGTAAAATATTTTGAAGTCTCAGCAAAAGCCCCGTATTAGCGTCCTTTCAAAATGGCTGTAATGATTATGGATGTATTCAAATTAAACAAGATCTCAGACACTGTAGAGCAAGTCACTGTGACTAACTCAGCCGGATGGATCATTTCCCTGACACTCACCGAACCACTGGAATTCATATAGAACAACTTTTGATGTCAAAAACAAAGGTATAATAATTGCTTCAATTCAAAGGTAGCTAGTCACATTATACTGGTAATTTTAATCAAGGATCAGAAAGCTGGGTTTGCATTAAGCTCAGGAGCATTGAATCTCCCCGCATGAGGACATATTCACCCAGAATGTTTAGCAAATTGAAAAGCAGATGGCAGCCCATTTTTACTCTCATTACTAAAAAGATGCACAAAGTTTCCACCCCACAGAACATAAAACCAAAACATCAGCATGATTAAAAACAAATCATTCTGCGTGTTGGGAGTGGGGGGTAAGAAACATAAGCACTAATGAATAATTGTAGCAGTTTTTCAGAATACTGACAATTTGAACATTTGCTAAAGCATTTGATGAAAACGCAACAAAAAAAACTGAAAAACTTTGATGACATGATCTGCAAAATGAAGCAATAGAACGATTTCTTCCACTCCTATCCATGAAAAACTGCTACTTACCAAAAAATGAATAATTATAGTTGTCTAGCCTGTTTCTTGAGGGGTGTGAACATCCAGCAGTGTGGTGGTATTTGCTGTTAACATGATGGATATGACCCGGGGACAAGGGGAAATGAATTAGCATGTGATTATCAAGGCTGTGATTGAGTGGGTAGCGGAGTGGCGTGTTGTGGTGTGTTGTTGCCGTGTCATGAGCCTGTCATGGAGGGGGGTGACATGGGGGGTTTCAGGCAGGGCTGCAGGTGTTACAGAGTAGCCCGGACCTGTGAACTCCACTCCACACACTCTCTCTCTCTTCCTCTCTCACTTCCTCCTCTCAATCTCGCTTTTTCTCTCTCATTCTCTCTTTTCATCTCATTTGCATCTCCTCCTGCCACCCTTGAACCAATCACAAGCCCCACACTTCTCATTTTCATCTTTCTTTCTAAGCATCTCTGGAGTGTTACTTATTCTGATGAGGAGAGGACTCTGTAAAATGGTTCCTCATCATCCAGCATGTTTAGACTAGTGAAAGTGACAAGGAGGCTCCAGGTGACAAATGAGGCCCAAGGATCCAGCTAATCTAATGCCGCTATACTGGCTTCAATAACATGTCTTCTCTTCTAAAATATCATAGAAAACACTACCAAGACACTCAGTCCACCCAGCGATCTCCCTCTTCCCCCCTGACAGACAGTCACAGTCTGGTCCATAGCATGGCCATGGCCAGCCATCCAGAATAAATGGTTGATGTGCTGTGCTCCCTCTAAATGCCCTGAGCAGAGAGCAGAGCCTGGACTAAGAGGAGGTCAACTAAGGTCAGACATCTGGTTAAATACACACTGGGACTCAATTAGAGAGGTGTCTATGTCAGACTACACTTCATCAGACAGCATTGATGAAACAGAAACTGGGACAATTAGAGCAGAAACCTTCAATTATCAACTCCATAGATTTTGATCTATAACAGACACACAATGAACACAATAACTGAGGATGGTCTGTTTAAATGGCAGCTTAATCATCTCTGAGTTACAGCAATTTCCCTCTCAGAAAAAGGAAGACTGAGTCGGATAAGAACCGTTCTTTCTTAAGAAGACAGTGATTATGTTAAATGAGTTGATGTCTGGGATTGACACCTTGACCGTTAAACTGTGATACTATTTAGAATTACATCAATGATCTGCAGGGGTGGATGTGTGCTGGAAAGTGCTTGTGTGTGTTTACAGTATACATGCGTGTGTGTGTGTGTGTGCATGCGTGCTTGCGTGTTTGTGTGTGTTTGTGTGTGTGTGTGCGTGCGTGCGTGCGTGCGTGCTTGCATGTTTGTGTGTGTTTGTGCGTGTGTGTGCGTGCGTGCGTGCGTGCGTGCGTGCGTGCGTGCGTGCGTGCGTGCGTGCGTGCGTGCGTGCGTGTGTGTGTGTGTGTGTGTGTGTGTGTGTGTGTGTGTGTGTGAAAAGGGAAGATATAAGGTTGGATGCACAAAGAAACTGATTATCAAATGTTTAATCCAATTAATTTATGTGAGCAGCAGAATGAGCTGAATCCATCAGGCTGGTCCCGCTGTGGATAGGTACTGTGAGAGCGCTCTGATGAAGTTAAATTGAGACACAATATAATAATTATAAATTGACTCAGGAGACAAGGCAGGGTTCATTTCTCCCGGTGCTATTCTTCTGAGAAGCAGCCTGCTTGTGTTAATCACGAGTTAGCGGGTAAATAGGGATGGGGATTCGCCTCAAGCTTTGCCCAATGAGTTGTGTAAGGAAATGCCGTGATTCCTTGATTAAAATGCTCTTCAAAACCACGAAATCATCCTCTGTACAGATAACTTTAGATGATTCAGAGCTCAACCATATGCAACAAATTAAACAGAACAGAAGATATTCCAAGGCCTCTCTTCCTGTGTTAATGCTGAAATAAACTTGTAGCTTAATAATTTCATCACATGCCAGCTGGGGAGATCGGGAACGGTAACTGATTTTGGTCAAATTGTCTCAGAAATACCAAATGAGGAGACTCAACTGTTAAATCAAAATAATTCTTAAGCATAAGATAATAGTGATGTGTGTATATAGCGCCTTCAGAAAGTATTCACACCTTTGACTTTAAAATAATGTGTTTCAGCCTGAATTTTTAATGGGCATTTTGTGTCATTGGCCTATACACAATACCCCATAATGTCAAAATGGAATTCGGTTTTTAATATGGATGGGGGGCAGTATTGAGTAGCTTGGATGAATAAATTGCTTATTCCGTAAAGTTTTTTTGAAATCAGACACAGTGGTTGCATTAAGGAGAGGTATATCTATAATTCCATGTGTATAACTTGTATTATCATCTACATTTATGATGAGTATTTCTGTTGAATGATGTGGCTATGCAAAATCACTGGATGTTTTTGGAACTAGTGAATGTAACGCGCCAATGTAAACTCATATTTTGATAAATATTAACTTTATCAAACAAAACATACATGTATTGTGTAACATGAAGTCCTATGAGTGTCATCTGATGAAGATCATCAAAGGTTAGTGATTCATTTTATCTCTATTGGTGCTTTTTGTGACTGCTATCTTTGGCTGGGAAAAAATGGCTGTTTATTGTCGTTTGGTGGTGACCTAACATAATCGTTTGTGGTGCTTTTGCTGTAAAGCATATTTGAAATCGGATTAACAACAAGATAACCTTTAAAATGGTATAAAATACATGTATGTTTGAGGAATTTTAATTATGAGATTTTTGATGTTTTAAATTTGGCGCCCTGCACTTTCACTGGCTGTTGTCATATCGATCCCGTTATCGGGATTGCAACCATAAGAAGTTAAATATTTTCTTAAAATTCATAGAAAATGAAAGTTCAAATGTCTTGAGTCAATAAGTATTCAACCCCTTTGTTACGGCCAACCTAAATAAGTTCAGGAGTTCAAATTTGCTTAACAAATTACATAATAAGACTGCGTGCAATAATAGTGTTTGAATGACTACCTCATCTCTATACCCCACACATACAATTATCTCTGAGGTCCCTCAGTCGAGCAGTGAATTTAAAGCACAGATGATCTGAAATGAAATATCTTTTTGAGCATTGTATTAATTGCACTTTGGATGGTGTGTCAATACTGTACACCCAGTCACTACAAATATATATGCTTGTCATCTGCAAGGACTAGTGAGTTTTTGAGGATAAAAATAAACAGAATAGAGCTAAGCACTGGTAAAATCCTAGAGGAAAACCTGGTTCAGTCTGCTTTCCAATAGACACTGGAAGACAAGTGTACCTTTCAGCAGGACAATAACCTAAAACACAAGACCAAATATACACTGGATTGCTTACCATGACGACATTGAATGTTCCTGAGTGGCCTAGTTACAGTTTTGACTTACAGGGCCTTCAGAAAGTATTCACACCCCTTGAATTTTTCCACATTTTGTTGTGTAACAGCCTGAATTTAAAATGGATTAAATTGAGATTTTGTATCACTGGCCTACCTACACACAATACTCCTAGTCCTTGTGCATATCTGTCAAGCATAACCATAAGATGATGTAACCACCACCATGCTTGAAAATATGAGTGGTACTAAGTAATGTATTGTGTTGGATTTGCCCCAAACATTTTCAGGACATAAAGTTAATTTCTTTGCAATATATATTTTTTGCAGTTTTACTTCAGTGCCTGTACAGAAAACAGGATGCATGTTTTGGATATGTGTTTTCTGTACAGACTTCCTTCTTTTCACTCTGTCATTTAGGTTAGTATTTTGGAGTAACTACAATGTTGTTGATCCATCCTCAGTCTTCTCCACCACAGCCATTAATTAACTGTTTAAAGTCACAATTGGCCTCATGGTGAAATCCCTGAGCGGTTTCTTTCCTCTACAGCAACTGAGTTAGGAAGGACGCCTGTGACTTTGTGGTGACTGGGTGTATTGATACACCATCCAAAGTGTATTTAATAGCTTCACCATGATAAAAGGAATATTCAATGTCTGTTTTTTTTACCCATCTACCAATAGGTGCCCTTCTTTGCAAGGAAAAACTTCCCTGATATTTGTGGTTGAATCTGTGTTTGAAATTCACTGCTCGACTGAAGGACCTTACAGATAATTGTATGTGCGGGGTACAGAGATGAGGCTGTTATTAAAAAATCATGTTAAACTCTATTGTTGCAACTTATTATGTGACTGGTTAAGCAAATTGTTACTCCTGAAGTTATTTAGGCTTGCCATAACTAGGGGCTGAATACCTATTGACTCAAGACCTTTCAGCTTTTCATTTTTAATTCATTTGTAAAAATGTGTAAAAACATAATTTCACTGACATTATGGGGTGTTGTGTGTTGGCCAATAACACAAAATGTACATTTTAAATTCAGGCTGTAACACAACAAAATGTGGAAAAAGTCAAGGGGTGTGAATACTTTCTCAAGGCACTGTATACACTGAATGTACAAAACATTAAGGGCACCATCCTAATATTGAGTTGCACCCGCCCCTTTTGACCTCAGAACAGACTGGTTCTCTACATGGACTCTACAAGGTGTCGAAAGTGTTCCACAGGGATGCTGGCCCACGTTGACTCCAAAGCTTTCCACAGTTGTGTTAAGTTGGCTGGATGTCCATCGGGTGGTGAACCATTCTTGATACACACGGGAAGCTATGAGCGTGGAAAAATCCAGCAGCGTTGCAGTTCTTGACAAACTCAAACTGGTGCGCATGGCACCTACTACCATACCCCCTTCAATGGCACTTGCCCATCATTCACCCTTTGAACGGCACACATACAAAATCCATGTCTCAATTGTCTCAAGGCTCAAAAATCCTTATTTAACCTAACATTCTCCCCTTCATCTACACTGATTGAAATCGCTTTAACAACTGACATCAATAAGGGATCATGGCTTTCACCTAGATTCACCTGGTCCGTCTTTTTCATGGAAAGAGCAGGTGTTCCTAATGTTTTGTGCACTCAGTGTATATTTCCACACTAGGTTGGAATAATACTGTGAAATTGTGAATTTAATGATAATGTCATTTTAGTGCAAGAGCTGTTTGAAAAGACCACCTGGATTATTGGCCTAGTTTTCATTTTTTCCATCCTCACTCAGACTATTCCCAGACAGTCCTAGTAAAATTCTTGTTTGAGAAATTACTCTTTGCCTAAGAAGATTTTTTTGTTTATTTTTTATCATTTTAATTTAAAACAATCACCGTAAGGTATTTAATTGTTACCCAGAAATGATTTGATATTGAGATAAAACGTCTGTATAGGACCTTTAAATAAGTTTTACATTTCCTGCATTACAGGAAAGTTCTAACTCACAGGCCCAACGATATGAGCAGCGCCCATATGTAACGGATGTGAAATGGATATGTAACGGATGTGAACTGGATATGTAACGGATGTGAACTGGATATGTAACGGATGTGAAATGGATATGTAACGGATGTGAAATGGATATGTAACGGATGTGAAATGGATATGTAACGGATGTGAACTGGATATGTAACGGATGTGAAATGGATATGTAACGGATGTGAACTGGATATGTAACGGATGTGAACTGGATATGTAACGGATGTGAAATGGATATGTAACGGATGTGAAATGGATATGTAACGGATGTGAAATGGATATTTAACGGATGTGAAATGGATATGTAACGGATGTGAAATGGATATGTAACGGATGTGAACTGGATATGTAACGGATGTGAAATGGATATGTAACGGATGTGAAATGGGATATGTAACGGATGTGAAATGGCTAGCTAGTTAGTGGTGGTGCGCGCTAATAGCGTTTCAATCGGTGACATCACTTGCTCTGAGACCTTGAAGTAGTGGTTCCCCTTGCAGGGAACCACTAGCCTTCTCCCTGCCTGTATTGTTGGCCTTTTGGACCCCTGTGCCTGCTGCCTGCATCTGGACCCAGCTACCTGCCTCCTCCTGTGGCCCTTTGCAATAAACACCCTGCACTTGAAACCAGCTCTCTGTCTCCCCTCGTGTTCATTACAACTGCTCATCATGCATTCATTTCTAAGCTATCCTGTTGTCATTATGTGATAACCACATTTAGAAATGTAATCAAATGTAATTTGTCACATCTGCCGTATACACCCCAAGTCAAACAGAAAACATTACTTCACACTGTTTGAAAAAATGTAAAGAATGCATAATAAATCCATAGAATGTGGAAGAGGGTACCATATAAAGATGTAGCTATAGAATGGTCCTCAATGTGTCGTATTCCATGGAAACACAAGCCTGACCCTGTAGAACTCATACAGTCATACATTGATTTTCTAAAGAGAGTGAGTGTTGAATACATTTCACGACTGTAACAGGATGAGGTGGTCAATCATTGTCCCATTCTCAAAGCCCTTGATGAGTACTGAGAAAGACCACAGAAATAATACTGCGTTGTTCTGGCATATTACAGCATGTCACTGACAAGAAGGGATTAGCATTTTAAACAAGCACTTGTTCTGATTAAGGAACAATTGTCATTAAAGATGAAGCATAAAGAGGGCAGCACACAGTCTCCTTTCAGGGATGTCTTTTATAAACCAGCCCCAGTGGAAATAACACACACAGCCTTTCTCCCTTATTATTCATCTAGTTATTCTTAAATATATGTTTTTCTCACTCCTGCATACTTTAGTGATGTTTTTTTTCTCTCTCTCTCTCCGATGATTAATTTCTTCTTTCCCAGTCTTCTTCAAGGTCTCTCTCTCTACCAGTTCACACAGGAATGAGAGAGGGTCTGAAGAGAAAGGGAGAGGAGAAAGAACTGAAACAAGACGCCAGTATAAAATACGTGCCCTAATAGTTTATGACTGCTCTCTCCTCACAGTTCCATCCAGTGGATTTGGCACAGGGCTCAGTTGCTTCCTGCATATCTTACAGCTTCCTCCTCGGTGTCTTTATCTACAATTCCACTTATTTACAGATCACTGGAGAAACATCTGCTCCTACACTTGCCCTGAATCTATGAAGTGATGTTTTGCAATATACCATTACATTTTTAATGCCGATATTCAGTTCTCCTGAAGAACTTTCATAGAAAAACGCCTTTTGATGACAGCTAAACAACATCCAATAGCCGGGAAAAAAATATACTGGAATTCAAGGGGATCAACAGAACTGTATCAAGCAAACAACTAAAGGATAAACACTAGGAAACTTTACAATATAAATATATATTATATACATATCAGACATTTAATACTAACATGAAAAGAGCAGTCACAGTTTCCCTGGTAAACTGATAAACAAGTCTGTATACATGTGAATAATCAAATGTGGGGAAGCAAAACATGTCACAGAGTGGAGTGCCTGGGCAACTGTTGAATAAAAGGGTTATGTACTGAATGAGTTGATGAAAACACTTTTGGAAAAGGTTTTGTACGTATGAGTTTTTGTCAGAATCACCAGCATTGTTTCTGGAAAAATGTATTAGTTTATAAGGTTTTATTGGAGGGTTTATAAGACCCTCCAATGAAATATACATCAGATAGTTTCCACATAGTCTCATGATAACGTGCTGTTATTTATAAGTCATAAACACCATGGGTCCAATTTTCAACGTATAAACCTAAGCAGCAAATGCATATACTATGTATTGTGCATGTATACATATTCCAACAACAACTCACACACAACCATGATGCACTCATCAACACACACACACGCACACACACACACACACACACACACACACACACACACACACACACACACACACACACACACACACACACACACACACACACACACACACACACACACAGAATCACAGCACCTGCTGAACAAAGGAAGGTTTCAGTACAAGCCTCCTTGCACAATTACACTCAAGTGGATGGCTGGCATTGTTACTGATCCGTCCTTTCTTACCATGACAGGCGAATGCAAGTTGTGATGCACCTGCATCTGTTAATTCCCAGCGCTAGATGGACTGGCCTCCTGCCAACGCTCCCCACTTCAGCCACCGCCAAATACCACACATATTGATTTGCAATACAGCATAATAGGCCATCAGCTTCATTATTTCTGAAGGGACATTGTTCTGAATCTTTCCATTTCCTCCGTTGTGGAGACTTGCAGAGACCAGGATGAATGACTCATAATGCCTCCATTTGCATACCTTGGGGACAATGTGGGTCCATTGAGGTTCATTCAGCGGGGTTCAGAGTTGCTGATTGTTTTTGCTGCTTTCTGTGAACGTATTCAGAGAGGAATAGTGTACTGGCAGGAACACAACTGTGTCCAGGGTCCAAATGATTTATACATTGTGAAATCTGGCAAGAACTTCAAAGAGAGTTGAGAGGTAGTCTCATGTCTGTGGATAGACTCAGAGTGTAGCTCATCAAAGACAGTAACCTGTCTCTCACAGAATGGATAAGTGAGGGAGTAGCACAGAGCAGACCAGCCTCTGTTCAAGCTTACTGTACCCAATGCACTGTGTGCGTAGGATAGTTATGTGTGTGAAATATTTTACTAAGTCTAAGAATGTAACCTATTGTTTACCTCAGAAATGTATTTTGTCTTTCTTGGTAAACGTCTAACTTTGAAGTTCCAATACATTTTTCTTCTATAAAATACAATATTGCACAGACAGGAATGGTATCTTACTCAAACCCAGTTTAAAATTGACACTTGTGAGAACCATTGCAATACCCACCCTCCTGTTGCTGATGTGACTCATTCCAAATCCCCCCATCCAATGCTGCCAACAAGCTGAGGAGAGGCCAGCAGAACATTGCCCTCTGATAAAGCACTGGCCATGCCCAGTCAGAGGGCCCATGGATTGGTGGATGAGAGAATGCTTCATTGGAGACAGGCACCAGCACAGCCACCCCCTGCAGGACCCTTATCTGCCATTACCACAGCCATGGAGGAAAATGACCCCATAAAGGGACATGGGAAGAATAACAAGACATGGGAGGTTACCGTAACTGGAGAACTAAATGTCACGAAAGTTTCCATTCAATCAACTTGGATCACTTTTTATTACAGTCCTACTCTGACCTAATCTAATTTCTGTTTATCAACAATTCATCATCATTCATAATGGACACAGCTACAATTGTTTTCATCATTGCTTATGTTAGGTTCATGGGTTACATTACTCTTTTATCAAATCAAATTAAATTGTATTGGTCACATACACATATTCAGCAGATGTTATTGGGGGTGTAGCGAAATGCTTGTTAAGAAATAACACACAAAAAAAACAAATACTGTAAAGTTGCTTAGGAGCTAGAAGCAGAGCTGCCATATCTGTCAGCACCATCTTTGATATTAGCCTTTGCTACTGTAATGCTCAGTGAGAAAACTAGACAAACGAAGTGGTAGCTATGCCCATGGCGCGGGAGGAGAACCAACCAATCATGTTAACTCCATGTTATTGAGTGGCATGGGTCAAGGGTTACGCCTTTGACACCAGTGAATAACTGAATGCGGCCCTCAGTCCGAGGTTCTAAGGCATGTGTGGAACTGTTTGTGTTGGATACAGCTCAATGTGGTCTTAAGCCATTCCATAACAGCACACACAACAGTACACACACTATACACTATGCACAATAACGTGTTTATTCTAGCAAATCCAAACAACTTTTCCTTGGACAGCTTGTAAAACAGTTTCCCAAAGATTTAACTGTAGCTGCAGAGAAATGTTTGCCTTATTATACGTCTAATGCATTTGAAAGCAAACACAACTATTTTTTAACACAGAATGCCTTCGATGTTTCAAATGAACACTCAACCCTGAACTTCATATACTCTATGATGGAGGAAAGATATCGGCGCTCGTCCTCCTTTATGATAAACCTGAAAGGGCTTTTCTATCACAATGTGCTGGGGAGGACAAACACATATCAATGTCCTCAAGCTCCCTTTCTCTGATTTCTAATCTGGCCTCTAAAACATCTGTGGCTTCTCTGTTCAGTGTGGGGCATCTTGGACTGTTAATTCTATGGCCAGTGGTGATGTGTGTGTGTGTGTGTGGGGGGGGCTGTGTCCTTTGGTAAATTTGCAGCTCTGAGGAGGCGACAGCTTTATTCATGTCAGCAAACAGTGGAGCAATCTCCCAGAGAAATGGGCTTTGTGTTAGTGGGCGTCCCCCTGGGCGGCCTGGAGATCTTTCCATCTGAGGCGGGCCTGTGAACACTGAGCACACAGAACAAGGAGGGCCCATTCCCAACGTACCTGCCCCTGCCAGACCCTTGCCTGCCTGCTTGTCTGCTGCCTCAGACACTGTTTTCTTTGGCAAGGCCCACTCATCCACCAGAACTACAGCAATGGACTTGTTATGGAGACACACAGCAAAAACAGTAGCTAAGGGCGCATTTGCAGATGTACTGTTAGCTGATCATGTTTACTTTGCAAGCTACAGGTAGAAACTTTGTGCAGTTGGCTAAACATATAGTGTTAAGTAGACCAATGTAGGCCTACCTAGCAAAGTTAGCTAACATTGTCTCCTTTTCAACATTGTTTTTAAGAGTGTTTAATTATCATTGCTGCTGACAGACATGATATAGGCTACATTGATTGATGGACCATGTCAAATTGGCTGGCTAGCTAACTAATAATAGATCACATCAATATGCCTAGATAACCAGCTAATTTTCAGGAAAACTAGATGGCTATATCCAAATATTGTTTCGTTTGCTTGCCATCTAGAGTGTTGATGACAGTGGTCCGACTAACAACTTTACTATGACAATGTCAAGCTCTTTCCAAAAGCCAAATCTCTGATGAAGCGTCTAATTGATGTTGTTAACTTAGCTAGCTACATGAAAAACGGATAGGTTTTACATGACCGTTGATGTTTACTGATCATGAAAAGCATGCAGTTACTTGCTGTATAACATTGATGGAGCTAAATATGAACAATTGTTTTGCTCAATAGGTGATGATATTAAAACCAAATAGTTGTAACATTTATTTAACAATCCTTGAAAACGGCACGTAGTTGGTTTTCCTTGCCCCCTAGCAGCCAAATCAAACATATTGTGACGTTTTATTGAAAATGACCAATAGGCTTCCATATGCAGAAAACGACAGACCCAATGAGAAAAGAACGATTGAAAAAACAATTCATGGTGTTGGAACATTTCTTTGTGTTTCTTAAAGAATAAGATAATGAATGTGTAGGAGAGAGAGGAATCCACCTTTGCCAACAAATGTGAGGCTCTTAATGGTAGTGTTCTCCTTGCCCACCCGCCCAGGAAGGGCCATGTTACATGAGATATGAGATCCGGACGGATCTGACAGACGAGTGCTTGATCCCAGTCCAGCTGGACCAGGGAGTCTCTCTCTCTCATCTCATCAGCAGCTTTCAGCCCAGGACCTCTCTTTATTTCCCCTTTTGTCTGGGCCTCCGTGGAGCCTCCCTCCACTTCAAGCCCACTGATGCTGGGAAGGTGTGCCAAGTGGTGCTCCATTCAGAATCACAGGCTTTTCTCTCCCACGTGGTTGGAGGGAATAACAGACACTTCATCATGTCAGAATTGGCCGAATCAAATGTGCAGGGCAGGCTGCCAACATGTTCTCTACAGTCTCACAATATCTTGAAATCATAATAGAAATCACAGGCGTTACATCAATCTGAATGTGTAATAACATAAGATAGACCTCTCCATAGACATACCTACAGTGCATTCCACACGGTCATGTACTAAACAAACTGCAAATTTGAAAGTCAGTCATTCAAGAGTCTATTTTCTGGGTCGGATGAGGCAGCTGTCCGCATATGGTTGGCAAATTGATTCTAAACATAAGAACTGAGGATCTTAAGGGTCATTGTGAGGTGATTTATCCCCACCATAAAGCATCCAGACTCTCCCAGACAGGCAGGGCAGGCAGTGCCACATATGAAATCCTTTGAATGAGGTCAATAAGTGGAGTCAGTACTACAGTTAGTGCTGCTGGCCCAAGTTGTTGCTTAGCTACCCACACAGCTCCATCTCAACCAGTCAATGTGGGGCACATAAACAACACTGCATGAAATAACAAAGATGAAATTAACAACCACATAGGGACATATCTGAAAAAGATCTCTGTTCAACAATCCCTGACACTGTAGCATGTGAAAAACTCCCAGTACAATGCACATTGTTGCAAGATATTTAAACCAATGACTCTCCCATTTCACACACTGTCTTGTCCACTAAAATTAATGAATCCACCATTATTAAATAGTCAACAAAAAGTCAGTGTAAAATGTTATTTAGCTGGAAAAAGAGGAATCTTTGTGTGGAATGGAGTAAGTGGAATGCCACAGAGAAAGTTCTATTTGCTCAGAGAAACGCCCACCACTGACACTGCTCCCTCTTCTCATAGGCACATACCCATTTTATAACTAGAGTTGTACATAAACACAGACTATATGGCTATATCATTTCGGGAGAGGCTGAATGTATCCACAGCCTCGGCAACGCCCCCTCTATGGTTGTCAGTAGCTATGTTTCTATTAACTTGTCCAGTGATTTTGTTGTTGGCATTTTGAAAGTTTGAATAGCAAATAGATGAGACAATTGTCCGCTATGGTGCGTATCCAGTGAACTGTCGTGTCAATAAAAACAGCTGGATGTAATGGTGTCACACCTATAACAAAAAAAAAACTGTTTTGTGTGGTTGAAGTGTTTCCATTATCCATTTGAGCATTTAATTAGGCATTAATAAATTGGCGACAGCCTGTATGTCCTCCCACCTTTCTGTTTCCTTTCTCAGGTAGCCCGCAAACGTCAGCATGGATAGAATGCAAGATTTTACTCATATTTGCCATATTCTAATAATTATCATGTGCCAACGTATCACCACAGTCCCTGCCATGGTGAGACCTTCACCCGTAGATCTGAAATAATTGGATGGTGAAACTTGCATCCAGCCAATCAGAAAAGCAAGGCAAAGCAATTTAGGCATTATTGAAAGTCAAGAAAATCCTTGTCCTGCAAATAAACATTATTCTTATAGTTGAAAAATGTACCTTCAAAATTATTCGGCAATCATCATTAATTCTGAAAAACACTGTTTCCATCATCATTTGTCACAATAAAGTTTGACTAAAGACAAATCCACTGTCGAACGGATACAAATATTGTCGATATTTAAAAAACTTATTTTATTGCTGCCATTTCCATTACACGTCGCAATGTTTATTTTTTGCGATAATGCTTTTGTCGAATAAACCCATGTAGCCCAATATGCTGACCGGAGTATGGGTGAGTGGGTGTCGAAATCAGTGGGTGTATAGAAAGTGAATCAGCTAATTGGGCAGATTTGATGCCACTCAAGACCGTTTGGCATGGCTGATTGGGCTGCACGACAAGTAGATATGCTGTTCTCCTCTGCTACGGAGAACAGCATAAATCCTGCCTGCCACACAGCCTCTATCACCTGTCAATCACTCCCAATCTCCGCCCCCCTCTCTGGGATATACAGGTCCCTTGAAACAGGGTTGTCAAGTCCAGATGTTGTCAACCAACAACCAGACTGTCTGTCTGACACCATCCAAACCTACTGTTTCTCACTCACCTCCAGTGGTGGAAAAAGTGCCCAACTGTCATACTTGAGTAAAAGTAAAGATACCATAATAGAAAATGACTCAAGTAAAAGTCAAAGTCACCCAGTAAAATTCCACTTGAGTAAAAGTCTAAAAGTATTTGGTTTAAAATATACTTAAGAATCAAAAGTAAAAGTATAAATAATTTCAAATTCCTTATATTAAGCAAACTAGATGACACCATTTACTTATTTGATTTATTTATGGAAAGCCAGGGGCACACTCCAACACTCAGACATCATTTATAACCAAAATATCTGTGTTTAGTGAGTCCACCAGATCAGAGGCAGTAGGGATGACCAGGGATGTTCGGTTGATAAGTGCGTGAATTTGACTATGTTCCTGTCCTGCTAAGCATTCAAAATGTAACAAGTACCTCTGGGTGTCAAGGAAAATGTATGGAGTAAAAAGTACAATATTTTCTCAAGGAATGTAGTGAAGTAAAAGTAAAAGTTGTCCAAAATATAAATACTAAAGTAAAGTACAGATACCCCCCAAAAATACTTAAGTAGTACTTTAAAGTATTTTTACTTAAGTATTTTACACCACTGCTCACCTCACCTCACCTCACTAATGTCAAAGCCCAGGTCTGAGTCCCCTGCCTACAATGCAATATCCCGAATCAAACGACTCCACAGCTATTTTTACTCTCCCTTTTCAAATGTGGAATCAATACGCCATGCACCACGACCTGCTTCCACAAAGGCTAGAATATATGTCAACTTTTGTTTTACACACAGTGTCTTTGGAATCAACTTCAAATAGAGGATACATCAAACAGAAGGGTTCAGAACACTTTGATCTCACCCTGAATGCAATGAAGTTATGTTGCATTAATTTAAAAACTTGAGAAACCTGTATGGAAGAAAAAAGCTTAAATAAAACACAATGTGTAAACGCCAAACAATCAATCCCATCTAAAGACTGGATCAGTCACAAGATCTGAACAATGATTTCAATGAACAATGGGCATATGCTGAGATCCTTGAAATTGATCGACACATAATGAAATATTAAGTAAACTACAAAGCCTGTCCAAATGATGGGATTACATGGTACATCAATCAAACGTTTGAATTATGTTTACAGTACATACAGTTAAAATGTAAACATGATGATTTTTTTAATGGTGAGCAGCCAAGGTTCAACCAGTGAGCATGTTTACCTAGTATTATACTGTATCTATTTAACAACAACTGATGTGTTTGGGTCTGGTTGAGATACAATAATACCAGGAGCCTTGTAAAACGTAATGATACTCTTCTATTCCTCCATACTCATGATATGAGCCACCAACCAACATCAATAGTGTGAGAAATGGCTGTGTCAGGCAGTACCATGTCATTTAACACTGATTAAACAGTAGGGATGCTCCTGGCAGGTCAATGCTATGGCTCAGTCTATTAACACAACTCATCTCTTATGCTAGCAACATGTTTATTATTCACATGCATTCTCCAAGCTGTTAACTGCTAGCAAATATGTTTAACTTTTATCTAGTGCTTTACTTGACGATGATAACTATTTTTTGAGTACCATCAGTTATATCTCTTCTTCTATGTTATCAGATTAGTCAATTACATTCATCTTTTCAGAGTTAGCCTTTAAGAATGTGGGAGTTTTTTTACAAGGCAAACACCAAATGCAACCTTGAAACACCAAATGTCAGTTTACAATTACATCTGTTAACATATTAGAGAATAATTCAGTTAGGAGGTGGGTCTGTATTTGGGGTGGGGATCTTTTCCATTAGAGCATGATTAAATAATGATACACTGCTGAATTTCTACTGTGACATTACAGTGGATGGAGCCTGTGACCCACTTAAAGCTTTCACATCTGATAGGGATAAACCCTTTGATAGTTATTTGAATGCAGATGCCATTTGACAGCCACTTTTGGGTATAAAAATATGCTTCCCCCTGTTCTTTTTGTTTGCCTTCTCTTTTCTTGCCGCTGTCTGTGGGCGACGCAGCAGGATAGAGTTGGCCATGTAGATCTGCGGTCCAAGGTGAATGTGACTGAGTGATGTCTCCTATAATCTCTTGGACATGTTATTCTAGAGGAGGATATGAGGGCTGCCTCATGAAACATTTATCTGGGAAGAGTAGCGGAGAGCTGGAGGAGAAGAGATGGAGTGACAGGATGGGAGGAGGAGGAGAGATGGATAGAGAGAGGAGAAGAGATAGACAGAGAGGGGGAGAATGAGAGACAGAGAGGGGGAGAATGAGAGAAAGGGAGGGAAAGAGAGGGTTCAAGAAAACACTAATTATGAAAAACATTATGAACATTGTCACCTAGCTCAACCTAATCTACCTTTCAAATGAAGGCCCAACAGAAAAAACGACATTACAGTACAGCAGCCTGTGTATGGTAATAAAATAAAGAAACATAAATGAAAGCTGGGGTTACGTTAAACAGGACAAGAGAGTACAGAGTGCACTATCAAGTGAGGTTCAATTCTCTGGCAACCAATTGAGCTCCATACAGCTCTGCTGATTACCCATGGATAGATGAATCAATCAAATGCATACAGAAACAGATCCTAGAAACGCTGGCAAAAACATACGCACAAACTCTGACACATACACACGCTCATGCACACAAACACAGTGCTGTCTTAAACATGCTTTGAGAGCTTACAGGGGCTTTGAGAGTGATAACTGGTTACACAAAGCCCTGAGGCTGAGCTCCAATACAAAGCTCATAATCTGCCAGTGTGTTCCAGTCTTCTGCTGCTCTGCTACCTCTGTACTGCGCTGGAGATGTACCGCCAGAGGTGCTCTGCCTGACCACTCCTCTATTCCCTCAGCCAATTAGAGGAGACCTTTTCAGACCAGCTGTCATCATTCTGCATACAGCAGGTTGACATGAATAACTCACGATCTACATGTCTTATTATAAAGAGTCCAGGCCTACAGTAGATAAACATTGTGTGACGCTTTGTGTCCAGTGCAACAAAGGTGATTTGTTCCGCATCACACAATGTTTATCTACTGTAGGCCCTATTATTCACAGGCTCCAGACTTAGCATTGGATGCAAACCCCTCAGCGTCCTGCTAACTAGAGGTGATAATGTACTAGGGAGCTTTACTACTGCACATGTTTACCTTCCACTTCCATGTCCTCCAGGTATCTGTAGTGTGGCTATTACTGTAGCACAACATGCCACAGCTATGCAGGTGGAGCATGCAGCCACAAACAGCTCCTGCTCGGCCCACAGCTGTCATTTATATTGACAGGATGGAAGCCTCCCCAGAGAGGAGACATCTCCTTTTCAAAGGGGTGTTGTTAAGACAGGGAAAAACATAAAACTGTATATTGTGAGGAGGAAGTCGTTCAGACATCTTTGTGATACATTCAATTCTAGTCTGGCCATTAAAGATGAGTTCCAAAGAGAGAAAATAATCTGTTGAGGTTCCAACCGTGGCATTTTCCTCCTCCCCAACACAAACCTCTCCCAGATCAATGTTAAATGATCTATTTCCACTGGCCAAAGCTCAATAGCTGACACACTGATTGGTCTCATTGTCTTTTGACTTCCCCCAGAGCTCTATGTGTTGATTTTCTGTACAAATAAACATGACTCATGATGGTTTAAGAGCCTATACTCCACAAAGGTGAGGATGATAGATAGATTGCCACTTCCACTTTACCAGCACTCAAGCAACAGTCACTACCATGTCAGTCTATGGAGGCTTTGGAGGTGGGATGCTCACAATAAAACAAACACAGCTAATATAAACTATGGCTTTATTGTTGAACTTTTCACCAGTTTGGACCAATAGCCCAATCAGGAATAGTGGCAACAACATTTTTAGCTCTGACAGAGTAAGCATAATTAAATCAATTTCAACTGTTTTCTTATTGCTTGTTATTCATTCATTGATTCATTCCTAGTATTGTTGGTATCTGTCCAATACTCATAGGATGATGAAATAAATAACTTAGTGAGGGCTAGGGGAGACCATGGGAAACAGTCTTGTCTTGTCTGTGTGGCGTCGTACTCCCAGCTCTCAGCTCTGCTTGGCTGGGCTGTGTGGCTGCGAGGCTGCAGTGGGGAGCAGGCGGGTTCCAGGCCTGAAAGAGAGCAGAGCCCAGTGGGAGCGGTCTGCAGACCGGGGCTCTCAGGAGGAGGGCTGCTCCCTTCCAGACAAGGTCACGCTTGCCTCTGGTCATCATCATCTGGCCAGGCAGGGGAAGCACATTCACATGCAGGAACCATTAGAGCCAGGCAGAGACCAATTACACACAGCAAAGGGCAAACAGCAAGGGGACATCAATGAAGCCAGTGAGGGTCACTTGGGTCGTGCATCTCAGAGGTCAATTTTGTAATCATATCAAATGAGCTTTATTTGCAAATAGCCTGCTGCTGAAGAGATGGAGAGAAGGAGAAAAAATGGGAAAAAAAGACAACAGTAAGCACACATTTAGAGATTCCATTATGTTTCAATGCAATCCATTTGGGGTCATGCTCTGGTATGCAATAACATCATTATCTGAATTGTCTCTTTTACTGCATCCATACAAACAGCAGTCTCATTGGCAAAGGATGATAGGATAATAAGTGTAGGTTCATTTCAGACACGACATTATTCCCCTTAGACAGAGTGCTTGACATTCCTCCATGTGTTTTCTTAGACAAAGATTATGGCTTGTGTCTGCTCTGGTTAAAGCTTGTGTCTGTGCAAAGTCAGTAGAAGCAGATGCAGTAGGTGAGAACTTAGTCAGTAACCCTGGTCCTTACAGTAATCAGATCAGCCCCTGGAGATCATTTAGTAAGGTGAAGAGTAGATCCAGTCAGTGTGTTTCTGTGTCTCCGACAGTCTCCGACCACTGAGAGTGGGTCACCAGTGGCCCACAAGTGGTGAGCTCAGAAACCTCACATATAAACATGCTTAATGACACATCCAGCACTTTAGGCAGAGGCAGAAAACACTGAGGTCCAGAGCCTTGACTTGAAAGGGATGGGGTTTCGTTTGGCTGGGGAGAGAGCCTGGAGGGATTGTGCCAAGTAGCAAACAACCTCCTAGCTCTTCCTGACAGGCTGACGGATCCCATGCAGAAACCCCAAGCCCTCCATCCATCCACCACACAAACCCTCCAGTTAACCCCCAGCTGTTTCACAAGCAGGATGCTGAGAACAACATGACAATGTCACTGACAGGCTAATAGATGTTGTAGCACTCCCCCAGTCCTCTGTACTGCAATATGCAGCACCCTTCACCACAGACAGTGACAGCAGTGGTGACAGAGATGTGATTAACCACAACCCCTCTACCTTCCTCCCTGGCACCACGTCTGTATGGCCCTGTTTAGCAGGTGAGCCCTATCACTCTATTCCCCTGCCCCCTTACTTTGTATCTCAGTCCTAAAGGAACAACCCTCCCCTTTTCCCGCCTCACAGGGGTGATCAGCTGGAGGAAATCAAGCCCTGCTCTAAATTTCCTCTCAACTGATTAAGATAAACTGCTTTTCAGCCATGGTTACCCCCCAACCAATCAATTAAAGCAATCAATTAAAGGCCTGCCGGCTGAGCCTTTAGTAATTGAGGGTTGAATAACACAGGCCGCTGATACTGATGATAATGCTGTAACAAAGCTGCGGCTGCAAAAAGGGCTTGAAAAATGTAATTTCTGGGATTTGAATAAGCCGCAATTGTAAAACATCTAAAGAGAGCAGGATGATTATTTTCCTCCTGTGCAGAAGCAGCTCTAGCTGGGTGTTTCCTGTGTGTTCCCTGCCTGCCAGAGATGTTGCCCCAGGACCTTAAATATTGAATGTAATCTCCACGCCAGGTCTTTCCAATTGGCTGTGGCCACTATTTGAAAAAAGTGCCAGTAGAATTCAAACATGCCCTGTGTGCCAACGTGGCCTCCAGTGAAAACACTTACTCAGAGGAGAGAGAAGAGACTCTTTGGCCAGGCCTGCCTCTCCACTGCTGGGTGCTATTCCAAGAGGTGGGGAGGTAGTCTGACACTTCACTAATCCAATAAACCTACACTAGCACTCCCTGGCACATTCACTTTGACATGTCTGCCTTTTAAAAATGTATTTTGATGTACATGGATATACATTTTATATAAATAAACAGCCACCTTGACAAACTGCAAGAGAATGAATAAAACAATCACTGTTTCATTTCCTTCTGCCCATTAGTTGAGTTAACAGTTACCAAACTGTGTAAAAATAACAAAAAAATAGAGGAGAAAGAGAAACATGAAAACCTCTATAGGGAGCAGATAAACAGCATACAAGAAAACCACAAATCCAGTCGATTTCCCCCTCCTACATTAGTTCTTTATTGGAGTCTTTTAGGTCTTTTACTGCATGGTTTTACTCACTGGCAGGCGCAGACTATAAAGAGTGGGCTGTCCGTTTGGTTTCAATTAGTTTGCTTTTGTTGAGGTTGGGTGACTGTAACTCCTATGGGTTTTCCAGGTTGGTGGTGAGCAAATCCAAGAATATGAAGTGAAGCCTCGTTCCTCCCTCCCTCCACCCTGCTGTCTGGGCTTTGTGAAGTGCTCTAGTGATGGACTCCATGCCAATCTGCTGGGCTCCACTGGAGGAGAGAGGAATTAAAGACAGAGGGTGGTGTGATGGGTCCTCGTTTAAGCGTTTTAGATTTGCGTGACCCCTCTTCATCAGGAGGTCACCCATTTACATGCCTGCACTGTCGGGGTGGGGATCTGAGCCTAGCCTCTTCGTAAAGTCTGCTTCCGTGTTTTGATCATTCACAGCAGGAGATATGGCCAGAAATTGAGATTGTGTGTGTGTGTGTGTGTGTGTGTGTGTGTGTGTGTGTGTGTGTGTGTGTGTGTGTGTGTGTGTGTGTGTGTGTGTGTGTGTGTGTGTGTGTGTGTGTGTGTGTGTGTGAGAGAGAGAGAGAGAGAGAGAGAGAAAGGGTATGTGTGCGTGAATGTAAGTTCGAGAGAGCGAGAGAAAGATATAGTGTGTTTGAAAAAGAGACAGACAGAGATCTATACGGCTGGGTTTAACAGAATGGGATGAGGTGATGTGAATTGAAAAATGTATTTTGAACATAACTCTAGAAGACAGTGCTTCTCAGAGACAGCTCCTCTTGCTTTCATTGGACATTGCGTGTGATCTATGTGGTCTAGGTCAATGGTGACTTTAGGTCTTATAAACACAACAAACCCCAAAGTCTTTCCTTGTCAGGTCCTGCCCCTACAGTACTAACAATATAAAACCTCCCTCCTCTCCCTTTAGTTTGCTCCATCCAGTGATACAGTTCTCTATATATCCCAAAATATGTGGACACCGCTTCATATTAGTGGATTTGTCTATTTCAGCCACACCCGTTGCTGACAGGAGTATAAAATCCAGCACACCGCCATGCAATCTCCATAGACAAACATTGACAATAGAAGGGCCTTAATGAAGAGTTCAGTGACTTTCGTGGCACCATCATAGGATGCTACCTTTCCATCAAGTCAGTTTGTCAAACTTCTGCCCTGCTAAAGCTGCCCCGGTCAACTGTAAGTGCTGTTACTGTGAAGTGGAAACGTCTAGGAGGAACAACCGCTCAGACACGCAAAGTGATAGGCTACACCAGCTCACAGAACGGGACCATTGAGTCTGTCCTCAGTTGCAACACTCACTAATCAAGTTCCAAACTGCCTCTGGAAGCAACGTCATCACAAGAACTGTTCGTTGGGAGCTTCAAGAAATTGGTTTCCATTGGTGAGCAACGGCACACAAGCCTAAGATCATTGCCATTGGACTCTGGAGCAGTGAAAACACAGTGATGAATCACGGTTCACCATCTGGCAGTCCGACGGAAGAATCTGGGTTTGGCAGAAGCCAGGAGAGAACTACCTGCCCCAATGCATAGTGCCAACTGTCAAGTTTGGTGGAGGAGGAATAATAGTCTGGGGCTGTTTTTCATGGTTCGGGCTATGCCCATTAGTTCCAGTGAAGGGATATCTTAATCCTACAACATACACTGATGTTCTAGATGAATCTGTGCTTAAACTGTGTGGCAACAGTTTGGGAAAGGCCATTTCCTGTTTCAACATGACAATGCTCCCAAGCACAAAGCGAGGTCCATACAGAAATGGTTTGTCGAGATCCGTGTTGAAGAACTTGACTGGCCTGCACAGAACCCTGACCTCAACCATAAATAACACCTTTGGGTTGAAATGGAATGTCGACTGCGAGCCAGGTCTAATCGCCCAACATCAGTGCCTGACCTCACTAATGCTCTTGTGGCTGAATGGAAGCAGGTCCCCACAGCAATATTCCAACATCTAGTGGAAAGCCTTCCCAGAAGAGTGGAGACTGTTATAGCAGCAAAATGGGGACCAACTCCATATTAATGCCCATGATTTTGGAATGAGATGTTTGACTAGCAGGTGTCCACATCCTTTTGGTCATGTAATGTATCTGACTGAACGGTGAAGTCCAAGCTACACAGGGAGAAAGTGCTGTACTCTGATTTGGCTCATTATCTAACAGGCACATAACATAATTTAACATTTCCTTTGTGTTCAGGGACACCGCAGCAATTAGCTAACAAGTGGGTCATCCATTAATCAGGCCCATGGCCCTGGGAAAGCTACAGTATGGGCCTCTAGGGCAACACTCTACTAGTCTGTGTTGTAGAACAGCACACTATAGAGAGAACGTCCATTAGTAAACATTTAGAAAATCACTTAGAATCTGGTCTCCATGGGTCATTAATTGTAGTGATTATTTGCAACAAATAAATTTTGACCTTTGTTTTCTCATCTGTGTTTAAAGTCATCTCTCAGAATCTTTTTGTAAACTTATCAACTTATTCTATACTATGAGTGCTGAATAAATAGACCTCTTCTATACCTGCGCCTATACCAACATGTTATAGGCTCAGAATAAGTTATGCCAAGTTTGTAATCTTTGGTTTAAAAACTGCAGGGATGTATAAGGCAACAAATATATTAATCTGTAACACTGTATTCTTCCCCAGCTGTTCAAATGGCATAAATAATGAAAGCATGTTGCTTTTCCAGAGATTGCAATATGTGACCCACTGCTCCAGTCCAGCGTCAGTGAGGAAGGCGCCACTGAGACAGTGGGCCTTAGGGAGACGGTACCAGGGGGGAAGGTATTGACCCGATCCCTCCACTGTGATCCCATTCTGTCAGGCCCTCAGAAACACACAAAGAATGGCCCGCTCCGGCCTGGACGAGACGCCCCCTTTGAAATAGTTTACTTCAAAATAAATACTTAATGCAGCATGCTTTTCTGATGAAATAATTCATCGAACACACTAACATTTGTAATAGCTAACCAGACCCTCACAACGCTGGAAGAGTAGACTCAAGGCTGATCAATAGAGGCCTTGGGGGTTTTATTTACTGTTCCCTGATCAAGGCTGTGAGATTAGTATAGGTACAGTGTAAATAGGAATGCTCGCTGCGCATAGGATGCAGCGGCTCCACAGCTCCGCTGAACAGGTTGAAGTATCTCTCTCCCATTAATATGATTAGATAAACAGCCTTCAGGCTGTGAGAATGCAGAGCAAAAGCAGCCCACACTAAGGCTCAATGGACGCCGCCACACTCTACCGTCAACAGCAGAGGCACAATGGCAGGCCACGGTTTGTGTTTCACCAGCCCCACTGTTGCTCCTGTTTGTGAACAGAGGCCACGGGGATCATTCCAAGCAGAGGCATAATGGCAGGCCACGGTTTGTGTTTGTACGGGGATTTCCAAGCAGAGGCATAATGGCAGGCCACGGTTTGTGTTGCTCCTGTGAACAGAGGCTACGGGGATCATTCCAAGCAGAGGCATAATGGCAGGCCACGGTTTGTGTTGCTCCTGTTTGTTACGGGATCATTCCAAGCAGAGGTGTTTTCACGGGGATCATTCCAAGCAGAGGCATAATGGCAGGCCACGGTTTGTGTTGCTCCTGTTTGTGAACAGAGGCTACGGGGATCATTCCAAGCAGAGGCATAATGGCAGGCCACGGTTTGTGTTGCTCCTGTTTGTGAACAGAGGCTACGGGGATCATTCCAAGCAGAGGCATAATGGCAGGCCACGGTTTGTGTTGCTCCTGTTTGTGAACAGAGGCCACAGAGGGATCATTCCAAGCAGAGGCATAATGGCAGGCCACGGTTTGTGGCTCACTGTTTGCTACGGGGATCATTCCAAGCAGAGGCATAATGGCAGGCCACGGTTTGTGTTGCTCCTGTTTGTGAACAGAGGCTACGGGGATCATTCCAAGCAGAGGCATAATGGCAGGCCACGGTTTGTGCTCCTGTTTGTGAACAGAGGCTACGGGGATCATTCCAAGCAGAGGCCCCACTGTTGCTCCTGTTTGTGAACAGAGGCTAACGGGGATCATTCCAAGCAGAGGCATAATGGCAGGCCACGGTTTGTTTGTGTTTGAACAGAGGCTACGGGGATCCCCAGGCTGTTTGTGCTCCTGTTTGTGAACAGAGGCTACGGGGATCATTCCAAGCAGAGGCATAATGGCAGGCCACGGTTTTGTGTTTGTGAACAGAGGCTACGGGGATCATTCCAAGCAGAGTGTAATGGCCCACAGTTTGTGTTGCTCCTGTTTGTGAACAGAGGCTACGGGGATCATTCCATAATGGCAGACGGTTTGTGTTGCCTGAACAATGGAACAGGACATAAAAGAAGACAGTCACATTCTATCTGTTTCACCTGTTTGTGAACAGAGGAAATAAAACTATGGAACAGGACAAAACTAATCCATTTATGTCAAAGATTATGTGCATTGAATATTATTTATTTTTAAAACAATTACTTTCTCATTGTATATTCAGAATGAAGAATTAGTTCAAGTTGATTAAAGTAAAAATAACACATTTGAATTGGAAAAAAGCTATTCTACTATTTGGTTGGTGTGGCTGTACTGAAGTACTCCAGACTGACTTCTTTTGAGGTTGTCATCTAGTGGGTAATTATGATTGGCCTCCGTGTCATAATCGGAGAGGGTGGCGACACTTCTACTGATCTATTCATCTGTTAGAGCAGTCGACGTATCTCTACCCTGCTGCATCTTGAAACAGATTTTCACCTCCTCACTCAACCAGACAGACAACACAAGTGTTATAAAGATGTGTTCCATATTCAGCGTATTCAGTAGATGCAGAGATTTCCAGCTCAACACGTGGCAAAACTAGCTCTAGGTGACAATAGTCATCATAATTGTCCATCAAAATTCTAATTAAATTAGAACTATCTACAAATCTATAAGATAAGAAAATAGAGGTAAATGTTTTTTGCTTCTAAAATAATAGGTGGTAGTACAGTTGGATTCAAATCTAAAATATCATCATAGACACAGTAGCATAATGTTACTGGAATCTCCACACATGTAAGATCGCTTTTTCAGATATGTATCCATTATGAGTGTTTGTCCTAGAAAGCTATCTGTTTTAATGTACAAGCTAAGTAGTCCTATGGTACAACACTGCCTTCTTATAACTAGTCCCATTGTATAATGCTAAATAGGCTACCCATAAATAGAGTGATACTGTATAATACCAAACTCAGTTCATTAGTTCTATATGATCAAGTACTTTCTAAGTTGCTGTTAGAACTACTGCTAGTCCATATAATAACCAGTAACTAAACCTCACTAGCAGCTTGTACCTTGCCTAAAGTACACATGGAATATATCCTTTAAAATATTGATTTGATTTACAGATTATAGCAAGACCAGAACTATGTAGGTTGGCTTCATACAATGTACGCTGAAGAGGGTGGAGGGTTTACTTGCCTCAGGCCTGTAGTGGGGGTCACTGTCAATAAGGATCTGAAGGAGTGTGTTGAGGTGATGTGATCTTGATTGCGGGTCGCTGAGTTGAATACTTCACAGACAGAGCAGTACCAACGTAGTCCAGTAGATGGAACTCCACTGTGGGGATAACCTGGGAAAAGGTGGTACTCAGTCAGCGTGGCCGTGGTAAGGGTTGTTGTATCTGAGGTTAGAGTAAATAGCACAGGCATTTCTAGCCTCTGATAATTATATTCTAACTGGTGATTATATTCAAAAACATTATTACATTTTTGTACGACATCATTGTGTTTCCTATGTTTACTCTGTGATTTTATTTCCTTTCCTTTATAGCCTGATGATGCACATTGATGTACATTGTTTTCTTCATTTAGAAATATAAATATTGCAGTCATCAATTGGTAAATCATGAATAAACTACATAAAAACACAAGCCACAAAGTTTTACATAAAATCATTGAAAAGGATAATGAAGCTTGCAAAAAGCTATTTTTAAAGATACACTGCTGTTAAAAATAAAAATAAATAATATCATTCAAATATTGAGGTATTTATTTCAAATCTGTTGAGGTATTTAAACATGGAAAATAAACAAAAAGAAGAACCAAAGAGTTTAATCAAATCAAGAACTGTACTCTGGATTAAAGTTAACCTAGATAAATATAAATACAAATAAAACATAAACAAACTACAACTGTCGTAAAGAAAGTGGATAATGAAAGAGTGTAATTGAATCTTATTCCAGCTTTGGGGAGAGAGAGAAAGAGACAGAGGAACAGTGAGGGTGTGCTCCCTCTGTCTGTCCTACTAGTGCTGCATGGGGGACTGCTACAGTTGTGCAACAGGGAGACTGACTGTGGAGACTGAGTGCAGCAGATAGCTGAGACGGACGCGGCTGGATCCCTGCCCCTGGGAGACGAGCGTTAGCCAGGCAGAGTTTACGCTCTCCCAACGCAGGGTGATGGAAAAGACAGATTATTCCTGTCAACGTGCAGAGCAACAATGCTGCCTGTTACCTTGTTTCCCCATTTTCAAAGGGATTTGTTCTTTGAAAAGGCCTGGAAACAGTTAGAGACATGCTGGTGGGAACCTATGGAAAAGAATACACTTTCTGTCAATTGTGTTGTTCTTATCCCCGAGTGGCATTTGGTGGGTGTGGGAATAGCATGCATTCTGGGTGCTGCTGCTCAGAGATAGCATTCAGAGGCCAGGGCACAGAACAGCTCGCATTCAGACAAGGGAACCAGAGGCCTACCCCGCCCACCGCATTATACACAGGAATGAACAATATATACACTATATTTGGTTTAGCGACAAAGAAACGAGGCAAGATTTGATAGTAAGGGTTTGGCAATAAGGTTTGCAGACAGAGTGTGTGTGTTCACTATTGCAATAATTCAATAACACAACATTTTATGACAAATGTGCTAATGGCAATGAGACTTATCGACAGATCGCTCACACACACACACACACACACACACACACTCAGGCTGCTTCACCTCACTGTCTGAGCATGGGAGAGGAACTGAGAGGCATTTCCGGCAGTAGAATGTTGGGCATTAATTAGTTCTGACTTGTCCTTAATTCTTACAAATTAATATATTTGTGCAACACATGAAGGGAGAAATAGAAACATGTGATAATTGAATTGATTATTGTTAATAATTAGTGTCTCTGGATGCTGCCAGGCTCCACAGACTCTCAATCCATTTAGTGTGCGGCTCATCAGATGACGTTGTGGGGCTCTAAGCACTTTTCATAAAACTTGGACCCACTGCTACCACCCACAGAGACGCCACAGTGCATTGGGTAAATTAGTATTATGATTTTAGCGGATAAATACCCGTTCCACCTAATTAATCCGCCACATCACAGGGGGACGTGACACCATGAGCCCGATAGATCAGAGAGCACAGATCAAAGCCTCCAGCGATGTGAGAGTCCTACAGAGGCAGAAAGGAGATGCCTTGTTTATTTTTACGTACAGATGGTCAATGAACCAGTGGCTAAAGAATGTAGCAATACAGGCCATTTTTGTTTATTCGCAGTTGACTAAAGGATAGTTTGTACCACCAACAAGCATGTAACTAATTAGGGAAGGGGGTTTGAATTTTAGGATTGAAATGTAAAAGCTTGTTGAACGCGGGTGTTGTGTGGAACTGGTGATGTCCTCATTAGCATATGCCCACAACAAGCAGAGAGAGATGTGGCTGGATCCAGACTGTAGTTGTAGTACATTATTACATGGGAAGTAACCAATATGTTGGTAAAAGCACCTTTGATTTGGAAACCTTCAGCTCCAATAGTGAATATTTAATCTGCACCATACAAACCCAAGATTATTCTATCATCCAGATTATCAGAATATTCGTCAGATCGTCAACATCTGGAGAGGGAGAAAAAAATGATTTAGTCATTTCACTTAACATTTTTGTTATAAATTGTGATCTCCTTGGGGGGGGGGGGGGGGGGGGCCTACAGTGTGGAGTAAAGGTAAAGGTTACTCCTGGATAAAGACAGAATTTACTCAGCATTTTCCAGCGAAAACATCCATGATTTTATTGCAAAATGACAACACTCCGAGAGAACATATCCTGTAGAATACAGTAACATGCACCCTCGTGGTTTGCTTTGGTTTCTCGTTATTGGGTTTTATTGTGAAGATTCTGTTTTTTGTTACTGATTAATGTAGTTCTTTATATTTTGAATCAATGAGGGTGAGTATATGATTGTGCCAATTAGTTGTCATTACAAGTCCAGTCCAGGACAGGCCCCATGTTATACAGACAGCCCAATTCTGATGTTTTTTTTCACTAATTGGTATTTTGACCAATCAAATCAGCTCTGAAAAAGATCTGATGTGAAAATATCTCATGTAATTGGTCAAAAGACTAATTAGTGGAAACAAGTATCAGAATTGGGCTGCCTGTGTAAACGCAGCCATAGTGATCCTAATTATATGCCTAATGTACTGTACTAGTCCAGACTTTAGTCAGCCCCCCCCCCCCCTCTGGTGATACTGCTCCTCCGTATTACAATAGTTCTCAAATGTTTCTTACATTGTTTTATGAATTACGAGCCGATTCTGTGGATGATACGCACATCCTATGTTTTAATTCTACACATACAATACATTTGCAACATTGTGCAATAGCTATGTTGCTGTTGCGCTACTTTGACGGTTGGGAATGCCCTGCATTACAAAGAGAGTTGAATAAAAACATTGGCGTACCCTCAAACTGAAATAAGAAAGCGAGCTAGCCCTCTCTTTATTCAACACAAATTGGCTGTGTGCTCCCCAGAAAATGCAGTGTCCTGCCAAGTTCACCACATATTCACTGTTTACTGCTGGCTGTTGCACATGTGGTTTTTGCATACGCTCCCCTCTCCAAACTAAATCATCTGTGGTCCCTGGGCTTTCTTCAGTACCGCCACTGCCACTGCGGCTTACATTTTTCAAGCAAAGAAAAGGCATTTGTATGAAATAATAATGACCATTTCAGACATTTATATTTCTGTCTGACTGTCATTTCTCTTTCCCTTTCTCTCACTCTCTCCATCTCCACCCAAGTGCCCTCCCTTCTTCCCTCCCTCGTTCTCTTCCATTCTATTTTCTCAGTAGAAATGTCCCATAGCTTTTAATCTCTGGTCTCTGGCTTGTATGTCCTTGTCAGTGAAATTAAGTGACTGACAAGACCTGTGTTCCTCATCCTCTCCCTGTGACAGTCAATCCCCTGCATCCAGTCCCCTCCGCCCCCTGCATCTCCTGAGTCACAATGACCTGCTAAGGAAAAACACCATTATCACAGCCAGCCAACCAAGCTGAGAATGGCTAGGGCTTTCACCTCTTCTCTGTAGACCGGTTCCCTAATGTCAAAGACTGGCTTTTGAGTGACTTGGAGCTGGATTCTCCCTTGAATAATTCATTTGAGAAGTATCAGAGTGCTTCATTAATATACTATTCAATAGAATAGCAGTTGTTTCTTTAGCCCTTGAGGCGATGAACAAGATGCATTTTCATCACATTCTGTCACATATCCAAAGGCTGTCACTCTCAGAAGAAGCAGCAGAAGTTTCTCAACCAAAAGAAATGCTACACTAAACACTGTCAGCAGCAGGGCAAGAGACAGTGCTCATAAACGCAAATTCTTTAGTCAGGAATGAAGTACAGTATATTCCCCTTGTGAGATGAGACATGCACGCCTCTGTCGAACATCAAATAAACACAGACCTTACGACAAAAGGTCTTTCCAGTAGCAAAACGTGTTTGTCTCTGTCTTCCTTTTGTACCAGCATGCCTACAGTCTCAGCAGAGTGTACATGTCACCATGCATTACGAACGAGGAGTTTCAGGATGTTCCATTTAATCTCCTTGACTTCCCCAGTTAGCAGTGGAGCCGTGGAGCAGCCCTGGGAGCGCTAGCATCCTGTAGTAGAACAAAGCTGCCTGACATGCTCTTTGCCTGAGGGGGCTCCCTCTCACAGCCATGGTGTGACAGCATGTAAAACAATGAGAGACCAGTCAGCTGACAAAGACACTAAGCTGCACAGTCACTTTAGATGACAACAGAGTCTGTCTGGGACTGGAGCCACAGCGCTAACGGCAGCTTGGCTTGAGATTCCTAGAGATCTCAGAATACTGTAGTGTACTGTACTGCTACTTTGATGCAACATCTGTTACAATAGGGAGGGCTACCATTAACATATTTCTAGTATAGTTTAATTATAAAGCAAAGGAGGAAACAATACATTGATGTACAGTTTAAAATCCCATACCAAGCTTCAGGTTTTGATAGTTTCTGAAAAATGTAAACTACAGCCTGAGTGGTGTATGGTGCCTTGTGTTTGTAGTGCCACGTGTCACTCCTTTTCAAGTGGAGGAGGGGGGTTAAGGACAGTATATACTCTACTCTGACCCAGTCAGTCAGATTGGTGCTGAGGGCCTGGGTTAAACAGGAGCAGATGCCCCCTCAAACAGACGCAGGGAGACGGGTGGGTGTTTAAATTTCAGCTGAGCTCCACCTGGGTCTCCTCTCCTCAGACAACCCAGCTCAGCTTTTCTTCCTCGTGTAATGACCATCCACAACAAAAGGACGCAATTGACCCCATGACCCCAGTGAGGATAATAAAAACAATGTAATCAAGGCCAAGCATATTTGGAGTGTTTAAATTAATCTAATTTAACTCTCAAAATCCTGCTGATTTCCATACATGTCTTGTTGACCTGTATCTATTTTCCACCAGGTTTTGAGTTACGTTAAAGCTAGGAAGGGTGACTCTCAGTGACATAGTACAGTGATTGAGATGGCAATTCCATCAATAAAGCCTTGGTAGAAACGTAAAGGCTATGTTGGTTTTATTGAGTGACTAGAGAGGGGGAAAAACCTTCTATATTGATGGTATCCTCTACAGAACAGTAACAAAGCCAGTCGCCACAATCAAGTCAAAGACTCGTAAGGGGAGGTCTCGATGACGCAGCCCTGCCCTCCTCGGCCCCTCATGATGGGGCCCCACTCTGGAGGGTCATATGACCCTCCCCTCCTCTGTCCGTCTGCATCCCTCTGTCTCCTCCTGCACGTATCACTTTTCTCATTAGCACAGAGCTGGCTGCTGGATGCAGGGCATGTCAGGAGGCATGTCTAGGAGCAACATGATATGACAAGAGCAGTGAGGGCCAGGGGCCGTGGGCCAGGGGCCGGCATATGGTACTGATTAGGACTGAAGCACAGGGATTTCTACACACGCTACATAATCAGACAGACACTGAGCATCCAACCCACTAAACACCATCACACATTACTTCCCTATTAGATGCCACAATCCTGATGGAACACATTTTCTTCTTGTTACGGTATGAAATTCTCCATAGATCTGCTAATGTTTATCACAGTTATTGACACATTTGAAGAGCTTGTTTGCCTACTTTGCCAGTGTCTCCTGACATTTGTTGACTGTTATTACACTACCTCCTCATTGACTTTTTCATTCACTAAAAACATATTTTATGTTGAGTAGCAAAAAGATGATAGAGATTATGATTGATTTGACATTTTTCCTTTGTAAGCCTCTGCCAGAAAAGCCAATCATAAAAGGGACTTACTTGTTTGGAACAGATATATCTGCTGGATGATGATGTTGTTAACCTTCCTGTTGGAATTAATGAAAATGACAAATTAATTCTAAGTCCTATCCACAGGGACCTTGTCAAATGCTGATTGATTTCAGTGTGCACTGACAGAAAAAAAACTATATATAAAAAAGGAAATCACCAAACTATTCTATATATTAATGAGTGATTTCAAATCCACTCTGCCTGCCTTAGACCCACCCAGGGCCCTGTGCAAAAACTCCCCCAAACAAAACTTAGTGTTCCCGAAGTGGACGGCAACATCTGGCTCCTCGTGTAGGCACATATTAGGATCAAATTAAGTAGAAATTAATAGGATGATACATGACAGGCTGCAGATGTTCAAAGCCGCGGTGTGAAAATCTGGGGGCAGAAAACGGCTTCATTAATTCTGCATCTTACAGCAGAGCTGAAATGATGGGCTCACAGGTTAGAAAAAAGGCTAATTAAATTCAGGAGCAGAGGCACAAAAAATAAATGTTTGTGGCTCCGCTATTCACCCTCGGTATGTAGCAGGGGCACTGTGTTTTGATTTGTTGTTAATTGAGCATTGGAGAAAAGGGAAGTGAATGGTCTGCTCTTTTGTTGATTGATAGGCAGGTGCAAGATGAGACATCTCCGTACAAAAATGCCTGTCACATCAGTTTCACAGACACACTAGTTCTTTAGAGGAGGTACGTCAATTTTCTATTGACATTAATCTGAAGGTCCATACTTTCAGTTGATGTCGGAAGTTTACATACACTTAGGTTGGAATCATTAAAACTCGTTCTTCAACCACTCCACAAATTTCTTGTTAACAAACCATAGTTTTGGCAAGTTGGTTCGGACATCTACTTTGTGCATGGCACAAGTAATTTTTCCAACAATTGTTTAAAGACAGATTATTTCACTTATAATTCACTGTATCACAATTCCAGTCTGTCAGAAGTTTACATACACTAAGATGACTGGATTAAACAGCTTGGAAAATTCCAGAAAATTATGTCATGGCTTTAAAAGTTCTGATAGGCTAATTGACATAATTTGAGTCAATTGGAGGTGTACCTGTGGATGTATTTCAAGGCCTACCTTCAAAAACTCAGTCCCTCTTTGCTTGACATCATGGGAACATCAAAATAAATCAGCCAAGACCTCATAAAAAAATTGTAGACCTCCACAAGTCTGGTTCATCCTTGGGAGCAATTTCCAAATGCCTGAAGGTACCACGTTCATCTGTACAAACAGTAGTACCAAGTATAAACACCATGAGACCACGCAGCCGTCATACAGCTCAGGAAGGAGACGCGGTCTGTCTCCTAGAGATGAAAGTACTGTGGTGTGAAAAGTGCAAATCAATCCCAGAACAACAGCAAAGGACCTTGTGAAGATGCTGGAGGAAACAGGTACAAAAGTATCTATATCCACAGTAAAAACAAGTCCTATATATCGACATAACCTGAAAGGCCGCTCAGCAAGGAAGAAGCCACTGCTCCAAAACTACCATAAAAATGTCAGACTACGGTTTGCAACTGCACATGGGGACAAAGATCTTGGAGAAATGTCCTCTGGTCTGATGAAACAAAAATAGCACTGTTTGGCCATAATGACCATAGTTATGTTCAGAGGAAAAAAGGGGACGCTTGCAAGCCGAAGAACACCATCCAGCCCTGAAGCACGGGGGTGGCAACATCATGTTGTGGGGGTGCTTTGCTGCAGGAGGGACTGGTGCACTTCACAAAATAGATGGCATCATGAGGAGGAAAATTATGTGGATATATTGAAGCAACATCTCAAGACATCAGTCAGGAAGATAAAGCTTGGTCGCAAATGGGCCGTCCAAATGGACAATCAATCAATCAAATGTATTTATAAAACCCTTCTTACATCAGCTGATGTCACAAAGTGCTAAAACCCCAAACAGCAAGCAACGCAGGTGTAGAAGCATGGTGGCTAGGAAAAACTCCCTAGAAAGGCCAGAACCTAGAACCTGCTGTGCCGGGTGGAGATTATAACAGAACATGGCCAAGATGTTCAAATGTTCATAGATGATCAGCAGGGTCAAATAATAATAACAATGACACCAAGCATACTTCCAAAGTTGTGGCAAAATGGCTTAAGAACAACAAAGTCAAGGTATTGGAGGGCCATCCCAAACCCTGACCTCAATCCTATAGACAATTTGTGGGTAGAACTGAAAAAGCATGTGCGAGCAAGGAGGCCTACAAACCTAACTCAGTTACACCAGCTCTGTCAGGAGGAATGGGCCAAAATTCACCCAACTTTTTGTGGGAAGTTTGTGGAAGGCTACCCGAAAAGTTTGACCCAAGTTAAACAACTTAAAGGCAATGCTACCAAATATTAATTGAGTGTATCTAAACTTCTGACCCACTGGGAATGTGATGAAAGAATTAAAGCTGAAATAAATCATTCTCTCTACTATTATTCTGACATTTCACATTCTTAAGACAAAGTGGTGATCCTAACTGACCTAAGACAGGGATACTAGGATTACATGTCAGGAATTGTGAAAAACTGGTGTATGTAAACTTCTGACTTCAACTGTATATCCAATTTCATATTAAGTTGGGGGGGAAATTAACTTGTAGCCTGTAGCCTGTGATTACAGCTCGGGACCAAAACAAAAATGAACTAGAGCAGTTACTGTGGCAAATAACAACCACATCTAAATCACAATGATATGGATTTTACAGAGTGGGTGGGTCATGCTGTGGAGACAACAACTCACAAATACTATATAATAATTATTGGACTCAACAAACATGTCTCTACCAGGTTCTCATGCTGCTCTTCCTCTCCCCCACCCCTCACAATCAGAGGGTCTCTGCTTCTCAGCCACCATCCACAGCATGGATGGTTTTATTTTCCTCTGCCAGTCACAAACCAGCCCTTACACAATGGCAGTAATTCTATTAGGCTGACTAATAAGGCCCAGTGGTGTTATTAGACAAGGTGGGGGTGCATGGCAGTGGCCCACTCCTCCACTTAGCGCCCCTGGCAGGTAGGTACGCCAGTGCCTCAGACACATGCCATCACAGAACCAACCACCAGTCTGTCTCTACTCTCAGGTGACAACGGGTTGCCATGGAGAACACTGCGAGACTTGCCTGAGGAGGAAAAGCCAATATAAGGTAAACATGTCTAAATGGGACGTTGCTGGCTGCGGTACTGTCTAAATGACTTGATCATGACTTCATTGTTGAATCAAAATTCTCTTAATTACAGCCTGGAGATATATTATTTGGGTTTATTAACCTTCCGTGGTGTGGGGCTGCTTCCCCTCTAAATCACCAGGTCTCTCACTCCTCGTTAATGTCTGCTCTGCCTACATACACAGCTCCGGAGCCCAGCCAGGCCAAGTCTCATTTACACATTTTCACCAGCGTAATGTTTAAGGGCTTTCTCTCCCTGTTGAGTACATTACAGCACTATGGAAGAAAAGTTACGAGTGAGTAGCAGTGTGACACCAATGCCAGGGTTAAACACACAGTGACCACATTTACATGCGAACAGTGTTCCGGATAATAGCTCATATCTCAGTTAAGGTCTTATTCAGGATAAGATGTTTACATGCACCTTTGATATCCCGCTCACGAGTATCCCTGTAACCATGAATAAACAGAATATTCCTCATTTGCCCAGAGACGGCGGTAATGGTTTTTGGCAGGGAGTTCGAGAAAAACAACAAATCAAAATACAATCCTCATTTACATATTTTTTTCTGCTTATAATTTCCGATATTAGGAAGGCTATTTGTTAGTCAACTTTTCTATTATTAGATACATCCAGCTTATCTTCAGTCATTACTTGATGCTCTAGAATATTAAATAAAGAATGAATGCATCATCAACAATCTAGTTGACATCGGTAAAGTTGTCTTTTATTTCTGCTTCTCTTGTGGAGCGAAGATGTCTAGGTCTAGGTACCGAGGCTATTTTCCATGCACAATTTCCAAATTACAGTTTGTTGACCGGTTTTAAGGAAAGTATTTCAGTTCGTATTGGATGTTTATTTTCTCTGGTTGAAAGTGGAAAAACTGTCAGCTTTTATGTTGCTGAAAAAGTACCCAACTGCCATACTTGAGTAAAAGTAAAGATACCTTAAAAAGAAAAGGACTCAAGTAAAAGTGAAAGTCACCCAGTAAAATAGTACTTGAGTAAAAGTCTAAAAGTATTTGTTTATATATATATATATACTTAAGTATCAAAAGTAAATGTAATTTCTAAAATATACTTAAGTATCCAAAGTAAAAGTATAAATAATTAAAAATAACTTATGTTAAATGAGAACTCCACCCCAAACTATCTTTTGGTATTGGTTTCATTAGTCCATTTTTGACATAGTTCCAAAATGTGTTTCTTGTCAGCAATCAAGTTTTCAAGATATGTAACTTTCAAAATACAGAAATCATCCCAGTATGATATGGGGATGAGTTCTGTTCGGGGATGAATTCTGTATTTTGAAAGCTCCCACTCAAATGTCATATGTCTCCACACAATGTACATTTGGTCTATAATTTTACTGCAAGAGACACTTTTTTCCGCAGAATTATATATTACTTTATGCTACATGTGAGGCCTAAAGTCAGTGACAAGACTTCAGATACTTCAGTTACTATTCCAACTACTACTCTTCCCATCTGAACTTCAACAGTCATACTATGTGAAACTGAACCAGATGTTTACATGCAGAGGTATCCCATCTAAGATCAGCATATCCCAGGCATCTTATTCGGGTTTCTCAAAACCGGGATACGAGATTATTCAGGTTATTGTAAACGGGATTTGACGATTAAATGCGTCAACTCAAAAACAGAATACTTGAGTATACTGAATAATAACTGGATATTGGTGTGCATGTAAATGTTGTCAATGACACAATCCTCAGCCCTGCAAACTAACAATCACTTCTCTGCTGCTAGATCAAATGCCACATGAACAGCTCCATAGTGCTATATTTAACAGGGGTGGTGGTTCACTGAAACAAAAGGGCAGTGACTAACTAAGGCAAACACTGCCTGTCTCTATACTGTCCAGAAGGAAACAGTGTCCACAGACAGCGTAAGTAAAAATAAGAAAAATGAGAGAAATCATCTGTAAGAGTGCCCCTCTTAGCAAAGTGATGATGGCATACTGGTAGGCAAAAACACCCAATTTAAATACAATTCATAAATATAAAGAGCTCTCTTTTCTGTTCAGTGGTTCTTGGACGTGCAAAATAACTTTCAAAAACTGCTAACAGAGCAACAATGAACTTAGAGGCTTTTAAGTGGATTGCATGGTTTATTCATGAGGACAACATTATTGTTTTTCCCAGTTCGCTTAAACAATTGACAGTGTTCAGTCATCAGCATACAAAGTATACTTCACAGAGATGAACAGAGATGATGATCATTACTAGACATGAGCTTCCCTTGCAGCAACAGGCTGCTGTCTGTCTCTTGGCTGGGTCCTCTCCAGAAGGAGTGTTTCTGGTTACAGTCTCATGCTGAGTCCAGGTGAGCTATTTCACTGGCAGCCTTCTGCTCATGACTGTATTCACGGAGCACCCTATATAACATTTTAAGTACAGGCCTGCTCCTGAGCAGATGAGTCGTGTTGGGTTCTGTGCCATACGTTCTGACAGACAGATAGACAGACAGATGGCTGAGAGGGATGTCTGCCCCATCATAGCCTGTTCACTAGGATGAAAACTCACTGTAACATCTGACATGAGGGCACCCCTGTCCTCTCTGGTGAAGATGACATCTGGTGATACATACTGGACGTAAGAAGTAGTACTCAGAGAATCTGACTGAAACAGACATGTTCTAGAGGACGTGGGATAACTTGCTATAAAAATGTCCAACAGAATTATGGGTCTTGTCCAGACCACCACCACCATCGCTCATATGAACACACACATGCACGTACTGTACGCACATGCAGACGCACACACACACACACACACACACACACACACACACACATACACACACACACACACACACACACACGCCACACACACATTTAGACACACTTTCAAGCACACTCATTCTTTCTGGGCTGGCACTTCCAACAGGAAACTGACAGTATTATGTGACACCACGGAATGTTCTAGAGAGCTGCAGCCTGGCAACGCTGACCTACACCCAACAACAATGGCTCTTTTTGTCCTGCTTTCCACCCAATCCTCAACTCCCCTCTCAAATGCAGGTGGTGCTTTGCAATATACATCACTTTTTTCACCACTCGTAATTAAAATAAATGAAGTCAGTGTTCCTTATTACAAGTCAAAGCACTCATGGGAATGCCACAACCCTCTATACACACTGCTTTACAAGTTAAAAGAACAGTATATTATATTCTCAGGCTGTGGGTTATACATGCCTTAGAGAACTTCTAAGCAGTTTGATTTAAAATAAAATGTGAATTGTGACCCAATTAAAATAGGGGGATATACAAACATAAAATAAAGGGACGTTTTGGGCATCTTTTCAGCTTTGAGACTGTGCCTCTGTTTGATCCTAAGGGATGACCCAGTAAATATCAATACCATCTGAAAGACATTTTAAATTTTTCTTTCACACTGAAGTAAGACAGGAATTCCACATTCTAGTACTCAGTATAGGACATGCACATGTGCTATTTACTTGTACTGTATACTGTATCTAAGTAATACTCCTGAAACTGCTCCTATTGGGCCCCAGAGTGGCGTCACGATCTAAAGCACTGCATCTCAGTGCTAGAGGCATCACTACAGAAACCCTGGTTTGAATCCAGGCTGTATCACAACCGGCCGTGATTGGGAGTCCCATAGGGCTGTGCACAATTACTGTCACGCCGTGACCTTAGAAAGCTGTTTTATTTATCTTTTTGGTTAGGTCAGGGTGTGATGTGGGGTGGGAATTCTATTTTTTGTTTTCTAGGTTTCTTTATTTCTATGTTTTGGCCGGGTATGGTTCTCAATCAGGAACAGCTGTCTATTATTGTCTCTGATTGGGAATCATACTTAGGTAGCGGACTGGGCCCACTACGAGGGTGCCCAGTCCGGGGCCCGCAGCGAGGGTGCCCAGCCCGGGGCCAGCAGCGAGGGTCCCCAGTCCGGGCCCGCAACGAGGATCCCCAGTCCGGGGCCCGCAACGAGGGTCCCCAGTCCGGGGCCCGCAGAGAGGGTCCCCAGTCCGGGGTCGGCGGCGAGGGTCCCCACACCAGAGGCGCCACCAATGCGGGGTGAGCCAGAGATGGAGCCGGGTCTACGTCCCGCACCAGAGCCGCCACCGCGGATAGATGCCCACCCGGACCCTCCCATATAGGTTCAGGTTATGCGGCCGGAGTCTGCACCTTTTGGGGGGGGGGGGGTACTGTCATGCCGTGACCTTAGAGAGCCGTTTTATTTCTGTATTTGGTTAGGTCAGGGTGTGATGTGGGGTGGGCATTCTACTTTTTGTTTTCTAGGTTTCTTTATTTCTATGTTTTGGCCGGGAATGGTTCTCAATCAGGGACAGCTGTCTATCGTTGTCTCTGATTGGGAATCAAACTTAGGTAGCCCTTTTTCCCTCCTTTCAGGGTGGGTTGTTATCTTTGTTAGTGGCACTTAGCCCTGTAAGCTTCACGGTCGTTTTTTATTGTTTATTGTTTTTGTTGGCGACATTTAAATAAAAAGAGAATGTACGCTAACCACGCTGCACTTTGGTCTCCTTCCAACGACGGCCGTGACCATTGCTCCAGCATCATCCAGGTTTGGCCGATGTAGGCCGTCATTGTAAATAAGAATTTGTTCTTAACTGACTTGCCTAGTTAAATAAAAATGTGATAAATACAATATCAGCACTTGATAAATCCTTTTTAATGATATATTATATTAAAAACATTATCACATTCACAGCATAGGCTACATCAATCCAGATGTTTGACGTTCTAACGTTCTAGAACAAAAATACAGACAGTAAGAAGAACACGATATATACAGTAACAATCAAAACATATCTTCAACGTGAGATAATGTCTTGTTATTACATAGTATGTGGTATTGATTGAAGTTCATACTACACAGTATATTTCTGTGGGCTTGCTTATCAGTGATTTGGAAGCAAAGTTAGAAAAACTTGGGGAACCTGCCAAGTATTCATTTGGTTTGAAGACAAATCTTCATTCTTTGGAAGCTTGAGTCACATTGGTCTATTCCAGAAGGGTTTTTATAACCAACAGCACAAAGGACTACATTGTTGAGGGGTTTTGCTGGTAGGTAGACAGTGCCTTTAGGTTATGAGTAAATTATGATAAAGTGTTTTCTTTTGAAATGACCCAGATACTTCCCAAACCAAGAAATGTCTGGGCTGAAAAGTAATAAGAGAATTAATATCTTTCAGATTCAAATCAAACTTCAGTGACATTTGTGTATGCGAGTGTGTGTGAGAGAGAGTGGGGGGCAAGAGGGAGAGAAGGAAAGAGGGAGAAAGAGAGGGAGGGAGATGAAATATAAGTGTGTGTGAGAGAAAGGGATGGAGAGAGAGATACAAAATAAAATTTAATGAGTGAGAGAGAGAGAAAAAGAGGAGGGGAGAGAGAGAGAGAGAGAGAGAGAGAGAGAGAGAGAGAGAGAGATATTTTATGGTACTATATATAGTATAAACTATATACCATCACATAATGGAGTACAACATAAATCACATAAAGCCTCCCTTCAGACAGTTGTCTTTGTATAGCCTTTAATGGTGTATATCAGGGATCTCCAACTGGCGGCCCACCAGGTATTTATAATTACGTTCCGGCCCCCGACCATCCACTCCAGAAAAAAACGTCCCGCGGCTGAATCTAGTTGATGATCCCTGGTGTATATGGTGAAACAGGTTCTCATTTGTTGCACATTTTCCAGTAAGATTAATGACAATAACTTTGGGTGGGGGGAAATAATTTTGTGACTTGAAAGGAAGTTGACTTTAAGAGACAGCGGTAAGTGAATTTAGCTGATTATATTCTACATTCAGGCCAATGTCACGCTGTTGATTCAGATGTGGTATATCTCATTACAGTCATTATTCCATTATCAATAGTGATCATATCAGCATACCAAAAACAGAATCAAAGATGCATATGATTACATTTATATAAATCAGGTGTAAGGACCATGAAAATCTCAGAACCACAACACAACATCTGAAAGAAGTTAGCTCCTCTGAGGGAGAAATAACCATATAAGAAAATAACTCATTGATTTCAAAGCTAAAAAAATAGCAGGAAAAGTAATTAGAAGCAGAATATTCCTCTAATGGTTTGTCTACAAACACATTTTGCCTTAGTCTAAATTCAGCAGAGGTAAACTGGGTTTTTGCAGTGGCTGATTGAGCTGTATTTGCCTACTTGTCCGGATTTGAGGGATTTGAGGGATTTGAGGCTTGCCTTGGCTACACTGGGGTTTCATCCACACAGCAGGAAGAAGATAAAAAGAGCAGCTTTGGAGGGAGGAGAAATCACAGCGCATTAAAAACACATCTAATGGGGGATGCAGCAGCCTAGGATAGCCAAGACGATTAAGGGGTCAATGGTCGTACCGCAGGTGGAACGTACCTGATGCTTCTCACCTTGGCCCAATGGAGACAGTGCCAAAACACACCTCTCAAAACCACAAACACTCATAGAAGGTCAACATACTGAAGGTCAATCACAGGAGGTTGGTGGAACCTTAATTGGGGAGGACGGGCTCATGTTAATGGCTGGAGCGGAATTAGTGGAATGGTATCAAATACATCAAACACATGTTTTCCATGCATTTTATACCATTCCATTCGTTCCGTTCCAGCCATTATTATGAGCCATCCTCCCCTCAGCAGCCTCCACTGAGGTCAATGTAAACTTAGATAATGACAATCAAACACAGCCGTACAGTCAACAGATCTCAATGTATTCAGTGATGCATAGATGCTCAGAGCTTCTTTCAACTGAGCACTGCTTGCCTCAAACAGATTGCAGCCTTTAAGCAATTGCATATTGTGCACTGAAAAGTCTTTCAAATCCTCTAAGAGAGAGTGCATGACGTTTTGTGGGAACAGAAGATCAGAATGGAGGAAGAGGGTTAGAACTAAAGCCATCCCTATGGAGCCATCAGTGGCTGGACAGACAGACGAACACCCCGTTGTTTTGATTGTGGATCAACCGAGGAAATAATAGTCGTGTTCCAGACTGACTAGGTAAGGCGCCTGCGGAGTTGCCCCCCCTCGCATGCTGCCTGCCTCACCTGGGACTACTTCAGAGGTCCCTGTTTTTCTAAGGTCAAAAGACTACAATAGCCACAAGTCTGTTGACAACCAAAGCAATCATTACTGCAGTTGTTTAACATAGCAAGCAACCTATTTCCTGTAGTCTCAACATTTTCCAATGTTTTATTTAATGTCATACAGTTTATTTATAAATAAGTTGACTCAGCTGGATGCACATGTATCAACTTTGAAACATGGTTTTCTTTGTGTGTAGGCTAATGTGGCTTTTAGCACCTGAGCACATGGCACCTGGTAGGCTAATAGCCTGCAATTCACACCTCCAATTTAGATGGCGATAATCAGTACTGTATAACTCTCAGTGCTCGGCCCTCTTTCCCACCAAACATTCCATTAATTGAGCAGCTTTGCTGCGTGAGCTGGGTGGTGGAGACCAACTTCAGCGGTGTACAATTTGCAGCCATTTCGCCGAAGCAGGCGGTGACTACTCAGAGAGGAAGAGGCAAAGCGAGAGGTTTCACTCTTGCCAAAATCTGTCCAATGCGTTTCTATGGGCTTAATTTGGACCTAAGCCTGTCGTCTGCCTTCCCAATGACTCCCATTGTTAGGGTGAAGGCATGAATGTGCATCTCGTCATTATATCCAGATTTCTGCCACTGGGATACTTTTTTGGCTATGAACCCAGAGTGAACTGGCAGAGTTCGCCCACTGGTTGTTGCGGTAATTGTTTTTGCCAAGTTAACTACTGTCAGCGACACGACTGTGATACAGCTGCCCAATAAGAAGCACATGCACTCAGCATATACACTCAGTGGCCAGTTTATTAGGTACACACGAAAATGGTTCACTCCTACAGACAGTGAGTCACGTGGCCTTAGCTTGCTATATAAAGCAGGCAGACAGGCATCAAGGCATCCAGTTACTGTTTGATTGAATGTTAGAATGGGCAAAACAAGTGACCTAAGAAACTTTGAGTTTGATATGATCGTCAGTGCCAGGTGTGCCGGTTCCAGTATCTCAGAAACAGCTGGCCTTCTGGGCTTTTCACGTACGACTGTGTCTAGGGTTAATCGAGAATCGTGTGACAAACAAAAACATCCAGTCAGCGGTAGTCCTGTGGGCGAAAACAACTCCTTGATGAGAGGTCTAAGGAGAATGGCAAGAATCATGCAAGCTAACAGGCAGGCCACAAACAGGCAAATAATGTTGCAGTACAACAGTGATGTGCAGAACGGCATCTCGGAACGCACAACTCGCCAGTCCTTGTCACGGATGTACTATTGCAATAGACGATCACCCCGGGTTCCACTCTTATCAGCTAAAACCACGAAAAATTGGCTTCAGTGGGTGCGGGTTCACCAACACTGGACAATTGAGGAGTGGAAAAACATCACCTGGTCTGACATATCACGGTTCCTGTTGCGGCATGCTGATAGCAGAGTCCGGGTTTGGTGTAAGCACCTGCCTGGTGTCAACAGTATAGGCTGGTGGGTATGATGTAATGGTGTGGGGATGCTTTCCTGGCATACGTTAGGTCCCTTGATACCAATTGAGAAACGTGTCCATGCCCCGAAGAATTCTGTTTGTTCTGGAGGCAAAAGGGGTGGGGGCCAACCCGGTACTAGATAGGTCTACCTAATAAATACCTCAGTGGTACCTCGATACATCACCAGTGCACTGGTCGCCAGCTTATCGACTCATCACGGAGCCCAATCAGCCACGCAAAACAGTCTTGAGTGGCATCAAATCTGCCCAATTAGCTGATTTGCTTTCCATACACCCACTCCTTCGACATCCACTCTCCCATACTCCGGTCGCCATATTCAGCTGCAGCTACCCATACTTGGGACAGAGTACGGTTTGGTATTTGCTCATTCTGCTATCACACATTATTGAGGCATGCGTTAGGTCAGTGCTCTGACATGTTGATTTCAGACCAGTTTGCTGCTCTTTGTCCTTTTTATTATTTTGTAAATGTTGAAAGTACTTTGGCACCTATTTTGGCACCTTTGAAAATAAAAGCCCATACCTGACACTTTGGGAAGAAATGACCAGGATCTAATATATAACGGTAATATAACGGCAGTATCTATAGACAGCAGGATCTGTATTTTAAAGTCTTTACGGCAATATAAAAGGATCTAATATAACAATAAAGAGGATCTCACCCAGGATCTCTATAACGGCAGGATCTTTTGGCAATAAAAATCTAATATGGATGGGGCTCAGGATCTAATATATAATGGCAATAATGGCTGGACCAATATAACAGCAGGATTATATGCAATAAAAGTATCATTTAAAATATGTTTTGTATTTTAAAGTCCTTCATTGAAACAATAACAATAAAGAGGTCACCCCATCTCTGTTTTTGTTTGGATGGGCCTCTCAAATTTGCAGCTTGATTAACATTATATCAAAAGTATAGTTTAAACCATGTTTTGAGGCTATAGAGTGTTTGCAAACATTGGAGTAAAAAAAGCGTATATGTTTGGTTCAGATGGGGTAAGACAGTTTAACTAAGCTCATGAGGCATTTCTAAGTTATATTCTTCAAGAATAAAAGGTATATATTATTCATTTATAAGTTTAAAAAAATGATGTAGCAACTTAGGATTCTAGCTTTAAGGTTATTCTGTTACCCTAGCTATCAGTAGATACACCTGTACTTGACTGGCTTGTGAAAGGTGCTGAAATACTTAAATTGTTAAGAAAATAATCTGGAAAAGTCACTTTAAGAAACAACATTTCCTGTCAAATGTAATTTGTTTTTCACTATCCAGGGCAAAGATTTAAACAGTGAACAAAACCCAGAGGTAAACCAGCCAAGGGTTGAGTGTCTGACTGAAGTGGGATCTTAGGGTAGGCAGCATGGTGTTCTGGTTGGAGGCTGAAGTCTAGAAGCCTGCAGGGAGTCAGAAACACTGAAACACTGGCAGCAGGTTTCTACCCAGAATTTTTTCTACATGATACACACAGAAGATGTTCTGGTCTGTATAGCCAGTGGTGACTCTCTAAACATCTCCCTGTATCAATAAGGTCCTCTCTCTGTCTGATGTCCCCGGTCAGAGGCTCTGACTCTGAGCGATCTCACCAAGCCAAAGATCTGCTTTATCAAGCAACCGATTTAACAAGACATCTCCGTTCATGCTTGTTGGCTTTTCAAGCAGTAATGGATTTTCTCAATGAGTCTCTCTTTCTTTTCTCCAGGTTTCACACTTTTTCTGCCTGGGGAGCTGGGCTCCACTCCAGGTCAAATCCTCTGCCGTTGACTTTGATTTCCTGAGGTAAGTGATCCGTCGCTCCAGGCCTGACTAGCACCGCCTGAAATCTGGCCTCACTTTGGCTCCCAATGCCTGATATTGTACACTCTAATGCAAAGTGAAGTAGCACATCTAAATAGCCTGTCAATCCCCTCCCTCCCCTTCACCCCTTCTCTCTCTCTCTCTCTCTCTCTCTCTCTCTCTCTCTCTCTCTCTCTCTCTCTCTCTCTCTCTCTCTCTCTCTCTCTTTCTCTCTGTCTCTCTCTCTCTCTCTCTCTCTCTCGCTCTAACTTTCTCTCTCTCTCTCTCTCTCTCTTTCTCTCTCTCTCTCTCTCTCTCTCTCTCTCTCTCTCTCTCTCTCTTTCTCTCTGTTTCTGTCTCTGTCTCTGTCTCTCTCTCTCTCTTTGGGTTTCCAAACTCACCAGCTGGGACTCATTTCCAGTATGCTAGGGAATGTAAATGATACAGTGATATTAAGGGGTATTAAACTAGTTGATGACATTTTGGTCACATTAATGAAGAGTGGCACTGCGTATGGGAGAAGGGGGGCGAGAGGGGGCATGACCAGCAGACAGTCCTGTGTGATCTGATCTAGCTTTGCCACAAAGACTTTACTTTTTTTTTTTAAATCAGAAACTCTTCTCATTTACTCCAACCACCCTCTGAAATAGAAAAGCTTTTAGGCTGTATTGCTGTTACACTGTGCCTGCGATCTTGCTGTCGACTAAACTTCTTCCTCAGTCGTCTTCCTTTTTTCATGCCAGGGATCCTGATAGAGCCCTCCCTTTCCCTGCAGCTGATCCAGTCACGGCCGGTTACATTAATTGTTAATAACAAAGGCAACCTTCAATCTGTGTGGTTTCCTGCCCACATTTGGATCCTTTTCAGAGCCCCCTTTCCTCCTGATAGGAAATGCAACCCGAGACGTGTGAAAACAGTGCGTATATTGTAGTTTAATTGGCCAGCTCCATTGCTTGTCCTCGGCCCAATGCACGTGCTGTAGGGGTGTCTGTTCCACAACGGAAAGAATAAACCCAGGCTCAAATCATAGCAAATACATCAAATCTGCTTCTGCAAGGCTCAGTTCTTTGCCATATGATCTCTATAAACCAAATCACTGTTGGCTCCTGTACAGGCTGGTGCCTGGGGCAAGCACACAATGAAAGCCAATTGTAAGTGACAACAGACTCTAGAGGGAGTGTGTGGAATAATAGAATATTCTCTTTTTCTTCTCTTGCAGGAGTTTCTGTTTGTTCACTTGTCAGATAGCTTGTGCATTTTGGAGAAGAAAATTGCAAAAGTATACATTCTTTGTTAAATGTTCCAAAGAAATACCACACACTTCTAAATCTAGGGTGACATTGACCTACAGTATGCCAAACAATAGGACCTGTGCCACAATAAACACAATATCGATGTAAAAGCAAACTTACAGTGTTAACCAAACGTAAAGTGTTACACATGTGTCCTGTTCTGTATTTGTTTGTCAAAATAAATGACAGTGGTTAAGTAAATAACAGTTGTGAAGTAAACGAGAGTTGTGAAGTAAATGAGAGTTGTGAAGTAAACAACAGTTGTGAAGTAAATAACAGTTGTGAAGTAAACGAGAGTTGTGAAGTAAACGAGAGTTGTGAAGTAAACGAGAGTTGTGAAGTAAACGAGATTTGTGAAGTAAATGAGAGTTAGTGTTTCAGCCTGAAGTTGTGAAGTAAAGGGCCTTCAGAAAGTATTTACATCCCTTGACTATTTCCACATTTTGTTGTGTTTCAGCCTGAATTGAAAATGGATTAAATTACAACAACAAAAATGTCACTGACCTACATATAATACACCATAATGTCAAAGTGGATTTATGTTTTTAAAAAGTTGTACAAATTGATAAAAAATGAAAAGCTGAAATGTCTTAAGTTAATAGGTATTCAACCCCTTTATGATGGCAAGCCTAAATAAGTTCAGGAGTAAACATTTGCTTAACAAGTCACATAATAAGTTGCATGGACTACCTCATCTCTGTGCCCTACACATGCAATTTCTGTAAGGTCCCTTAGTCAAGCAGTGAATTTCAAACACAGATTCAACCACAAAGACCAGGGACGTTTTCCAATGCCTCGCAAAGAAGGGCACCATTGAATATGCCTTTTATCATGGTGAAGTTATTAAATACACTTTGGATGGTGTATCAATACACCCAGTCACCACAAAGTCACAGGCGTCCTTCTTAACCAACTCAGTTGCCAGAGAGGAAGAAAACCGCTCAGGGATTTCATCATGAGGCCAATGGTGACTTTAAAACAGTTACAGAGTTTAATGGCTATGAGGAGATGGTGAAAACTCTGCCATTTGATTGCAAATATGCAGACAGAGTCAAAAAGAGAACACACAGAAGGCTGTTGTATGAAACACCTGTCTCGGATTACATATTCAAACTAAGAGCAACCATTCATGGCATCTGTGACAGAGAGGGAGAAGCGTCCATCCATGTATGTGGGTAAGAAAGTTTAGCTAGCTACATTTTCAGATATTACACGTTTCTAATTTTGTCATTTTCATTTCAAGTTAAAGTGTACTGTTAGCTAGCTAAAGCTAACTGGCTGGCTCGCTATCTAACGTTACATGTATGATCTGTGTAGTAATACTATTTGTATCTCAGGCCATTTGCATTGCTAGTTATAGCCTAATGTTAGCTAGCTAACATTGATCCAGGTTGGTTAGCTATCTGCAGATTCATGCAGGGCAGTAACGTTATGAGTTGGGATTATGGTTAATTGTATGGGTAGCTAGACAGCTACATGTCTAAACAAAAGACTCCACTATGCAAGTAACCATTTCAGTAGAACGATGCTGAATAGGTGTAGACAAAGAAAAGCGCTCCAGTATGTGTACCAGTATACCAGTATATTTTCTCAAAAGTGATTTTCCATGTTTATCAACTTTCAAAGCAGAATGACTTTCCCGTTGTTCCTCAACTGTAGTGTATGATATACCATTTTCTAGCTCTGACTCTCTACTTTTATCCAATGTAAAAAGTCACCATTTCACATTTTGGTGCATCTCTTGGATATATATTTTTGGTCTTTGATCCACCGACTATCTGTAACTAATACCAAGTGTATCCTACTGAAATACTAAATCTCTCATCTTGTTTTTCATCATTACTATCTAATGGTAAATTACATATATTTTACCTCACCATTCATTTTCTATCCAAAATAAATCACTTTTGCAGAGGCATTAGTTAAAATTCTTAATAACGGTTATTAGACAAATCCCTCCATCACCCTCTCTCACTGAAAGCAATGGCAGCATGGCAACATGCCACAGCCATGTACATTCATCTCTTTTTAAATCAGATCCTGGCTCAGGAGTTCACAGGCACAGAGATTGTTTTCAAGACTCTCCTGCCTGAAGCTTAAAGACTTATCCCAGCCATTTAGTTTGAATGGTTCTTACCTCCTTTGACAAGACATGTACTGTAGGTGAGGCTTCACTGATCAATGCCAATGACGACAAACTTCAAATAGTTTAGCTACTGTACTTTACTCATCTTCATGCAAATGTATGGGTGAAAAAGAAATGTGCTGTACAGAAAGTGAATATATTTTCTCTATGAATACACAATATATGTCTTCTAGGTTGATTGACTGCCTTTTGATAGCCTCACCACAGATTAGAAAATGTATAATTTTATCCTCCATACCAGACATGGAAAATATTTTATTGATAAAATCTGGTTATAGAATATGAAAGAAAAAGGCTACTGCTCTCTGTTTCTCTGCTATTCAGTTTGACATTTGAGATTTAATTAAGTGAGTAACAAAGAAATATCTAGATAATGGGCCTAATTGTTTCCAGGCCTGGCTGATAGTCATTTGAAAAATGAAACCAAATTATAATTATACTCTTTATAATATTGAAATTGTTGAATGGTATGTTTTTGATTAATAAACTGGCAAAAATCTCTGAATATTTTAATCTGCAATGAGAATGAAGATAAATCTATTTGGCAAATTGAACCAATATCCAGGCCAACATCCTGTAATTGTTTCCTTATTTGACCAGGCAGCTTAAAGCCGCAATAATAAAGAGCCATCATAAAACCTTAAGAGGGTTATTTTAAGGGGAATGCAAAAATCAACTCAGTAGCAAAATAAGACCAGTTGCAAGCTGGCTTGATTTTAAAGGAGTCTACTGAACAGCCTTTTCATGAGCTGAGATTGTAGCCATTCAGCTTTACTGTTTTGTCAAATGGAAATGAGTATTTTCCTGGGAAGTATTGGACAGCTAGAGGTACACAGAAATGTTGACAATGTGTTAAAAGACTGAGGTGATGAAGTATTGTTTTTTTCTGACACTACATAAAGTGTTATTGTTTGGACTAATAATAAGAGCTGACTACTGATCAGTAGAAACATTTTTTACATTCCTTCTTACAAATGCAATAAGTCAAACGTGATAGTCCTCCAAAGATAATACTGTCTGACCAGTGAATTAAGTCATTGTGGACTTGGTGAAACATGCAAGTCAAATCCTCCTCAATCACTCCAAGTCATGCCTTGTGAAGGTTCAGCTGTAATGATAGCTTTGCTATGTCTGTGCCTGGCCTGGAACAGGGAGAGTGGATCTGAATAAACCCTGATGATAACAACAGTTCCAGTGGAGGAATATTTCTACCACACACCATTACATCCTCTTACTGCAGTGGGACAGAAAAGAAAAAGCTCTGGCAAAATGGCATTACAATTTAGTACAATTTAGACTACTGAAGGGCAGAGTCTTAATTCCAAACAGATTGCAGTGTTTGGTTTAGCAGAAAGGATTCCAGAAGCGAGAATGAGTTTTAAAAGTAGCCACATTTATGACACCTTAGATATTCAGAGCTCCTATTTTGTTTATCCTCTGAATTAAAGTCATAAAATGATTGCAACATTTTATTCAAGTCTTTTTTCCACAGCTGGGTCATTTTTATATAAAGTCAGAATGGAGAATCATTTTTAGATCTACAGATGCCTTTTGTCTATTCAGCACAAAACCACAATGGAGATACTGTAGCTACCAGCTCTTCAAATGAAATGCACTTAACAGCAAAACCAATAAACAGATAAATTAATATTTTTCAATATAATCTAAAGTTCTTATTTTACATCCTTGTCTACCTTCATTTACATATCCAAAACATGCTGCAGCCGAGCATTATAATTTAAGAATGCCCATAACCCTGTAAAATGTGAAGCCCCTACTCTCAACATTTATTACACAGTGGGACATTTTTCCAGACCTCTTTTTAGCTGACACGGCAGATTTGATTATTATTGTTCATATTTTATAGTAAATTCCACCACACTGTCAATGGTAATATATGATCACTCTTGATCTGGTACATACTGTAAGTGGTCAGAACCCCCTAAGACTAAGTGCAATGCCCGATTAAAGATGAACTTCTCCTAACTAGTTTCCCCTTCATTGAGTCCATCCGTCCAGGGCTATGTCTAATGGCTCCTCACATTTAAGAAAAATAATAATAATACTTTTACCAACTGGTTATTAGTACTCTATGTGGATTGATGGGCTACTTGGACTAATATCTTAAATTATGGATGTTTTTTTACCATCATAGAAATGATCACATATTGGATGTTGGAATGAATTGTGTGTTTTCAGTACAGCCTGCATATCTAAATGAATTGTAATTGCACTCGGGACATTACCACCAAGGCGAATGTTCTGGACATTCTCTCTGAGCTCTTTCTGTATAAAGATAGGCTGGCTTACTACAATGTGATATATTTAAATTGATAAAGCAGGAGGAATCAGAAGGCTTGGCCACCCCTGGGTGGAGGGTAATTAAACTGCCTGACTGTATTTTGATCTGCTGCTCAATGGGACTTGGAAACAAAGCCATGCTAATGGTACCATCCTAATTGATGTTGGGGGACCAGTGTTTTTGTTCCACTGGCTGTGCCATGGGTGCTTACAAAGTCTTTATTCACAACTCCAGAGTCACACAATTACACTGATCAAGGATGGGGTTCTGCCTCCAAGGTATACATCTTTTGTAGAATATGTGATATCTAATTAAGGGAGGAGAATGAAAACATACCTATCCGCCACGGCTTACCTATACCTATCCGCCACGCCAAGGCTTTAACATCAGTTACTAAATGGGAATTATTAATTAAGCTCTTTTTATAGTCACTGTGCTTCTCATGATTTTTGCACCTGCATTTAGAATAAAAATGACAACAAATAATGCAATTAGGTTGTTTTAGATTTGAATAAGACAAAAGGAAGTCTGAATATCTTTTCAGTGAGACATTCAGCTTTCCCTTGCTTTCAAATCAGGATCCTTCAATAACCCACAGTGTCAAGACCAGCAGAATAAGTTAAGTGTTGCCCTTGACAAAATCAGAGTGAATCCCGTGTTCCTGTGGAAACTCAATCTTGTAAATCATTTATTTTCTGCTTTAAAGTACATTTTCACTTTTACTGATATAAAACACATGCCAGCATCAAGAGCATGCAAATTGTATATGGGTGAACAGACAATCAAAAGTAATAGCCTGCAATCAAGTGTTACCTTCATGCTATTATCTCAGTAATGATTTGTAGCTAGAAGCCAATTAGACCTATTAAAATACCTTCATGACGTTCACAGATCAGACATCAGGCTACACACACATTCCCTGTTGATCGCTTGTGCTGCTGCTGTTCTGTGTGAGGCTTTGGCATCTCCTGATATAATCCTTATAGGGCACCTCCTCCTGGTTGTAACAAAGGTTTTTAATACAATCACACTGTCTTGTAGTTTATGGGGCATGTTCGCAATATTATCACGCCAACTTCAGTGTGTTAATGAATGGATGCATGCCAGTGTAACAGTCCTCAGTCCCAACATCTCCTTTGAAGCCTCATCGAGCAGAAAGCTTTTAAACAAAATGTTTGAAGTGTCTGCCTGTGTAATAATGATTTATAATTCTCTTGAACTAATGCAAAATTTGCTGGTAAAAATAATTTTGGAAATAAAAAATAAATTGTGCCCGGAGGGTCAGGCCGAGTTTCAAAAGGAGATCACCCAAGAGCAGCAAATGATTTAATAAGCCACCAGATCCAGAATGGTAAAATGGAGGGGAGCAGGATGGAGAATATCAAAGTATGTCTAATTAACATCAGTTTATTAGTGTGTCAATCTCCTTAGATGGAGTCTGAGACGAGAGCGGAGGGAGAGAAATAGAGAAATGGTTTTACTAAATGTATGAGAGACACACCTCTACGGTTATCATCCGTTACCCACAAAACCTTTTTCTGTCTGCACATTTTCACATTTCCAGCACAGCTTTTTAGCTTTGTTAAAATAATAAGAAAAAACATAGAAAACAACTTCCAAGATTTTTCCATCACCATCATTCCTCAAGGAACAGATGGATGAATGTTTAATATCACTTGCATTTGTGTGATTGCATAGTGATTATCAGAATGCTTGACAAGCTTTCTGGAATATCATTTTTCTATGGAATACAGAATGTGTTGAATTTGCAGAGGGGAGACAATGTTAATTCCTCTGGCTCCCTCTTTTAATCATAGATCAGTTTCTCATCAGCTCCACCATGTCTTCAGAGAGGAGAAAGGCCCCAAAAGCATGGAGGAGACGCTACAGAAACGCATGTCATAAACCTTTGCAGGATGACCAGTCAAAGCTTCAGCCATAACATGGCACTTGGATAAGTCTGCACGTTTTCTGTCTCTCTACACCCTCAGTATACAGCTACATTTCAGCGCCAATGGGGGCAGCTGATAGAAGAAACCACCGCAGGTGGAAATGTTTTCATACCCATCCTGAATCTGCTATTGAGAGAGGAGACTCTCATCAACCCTTACATGATATGCACCCAAACACACATCAGTATAGCTTCCAACACACATATAACTGAAATAATCATGATGATCAATGCAAACAAAGGACTTCATAGTGTAGGTTGTTGCTGACCTTTTTTTTCTAGCCATCGCTTGGAACACATTTGCTCATGTGTGTTCCCCACATCCATGCCAAGCTCAACTCACAGGCCCATATCTCAGAGAAAGCCCTGTCAAAAGCACTGCATTTAAATCTGACAGCTCAAAACCCCACTCGCCCCATTATTCAAAACAAATACAGTTTTATTAAAATAATCCAGCGTAATGATTTAATGCATGCACTTTTGAATTGTAAAGTGTTATACATTATCATGATGGCACATTTGTTTTTTCTTTTAACCCCCTGCCCACCACCCCATATTTCCTGCTCCAGAGGTCCCCTGACACCCTCTCCTCTGAGTACACTCATGTTTACAGCTAAGGAGCCCTTCTACCATTTACATAAATATACTGTATGCCTGGGCCAATGGGGAGGCAGGAACAAAGTGGCTGCATCCAAGAGGTAGCAGACTGGAATGCCCTACAGGAAAGGCAACATCCCAGTGTGCTTGTCTGTAGCTTTCATGTTAAATTCATGGTGCCTGGAATATACGCTAGCCAACATACGCTGCTGCCATAGTATATCCTCCACTGTCTCCTCCATCTACTCCAGAAAAGCCTCATGATTTAATAGGGAGGTTCATCTAAAATCCACTCAGCCAAACAGACCTGGAGTCAACGCAGGTCAACAAGACCATGTCTCCATTCATAGTGCTGCTAGTACAGGGGTCCCCAAAGCAAACACCCAACACAGTCTGTTTAATTCAAGTGATTATCAAAGACAAATAAGATCAAGTGGGTCTATCTAATGAATATATTACGGCTTACAAGGACTTAAAAGACAAGCATTCACACACACACCACACACACAGTCTTACACACATACACAGAGACACAATACACACGCACACACTAACACTTTCTCTGTGAATGGAGTGAATGTTAATGTGTGGACCAGATGCTTCTGAGGTGCTGTAATATTCACTTCCTCAGCTGTGCAGGTTGACCTATCTGTCTTTACAGATGGTGGCTGGTGAGGGCCTTGGTGAGCATTCCAACATGTTTATAATTTGCACTTGTTTACAGTAATAGATCCCTCTCTAGTGTTATCGGTAATAATAATAATTTGGTGGGTGCTTATATTTGTGCTATTTCACACATGTACGTATGTATTAATACTGTATGTGAATTGTAAATGTTTTTTTTGTTGCATAACACACTCTCCCTGAGACACCCTCATAGAGTGGGGTCACAGGCAGGGTTGGCCATTCATCAGCACCCTGGAGCAATTAGAGGTAAGTGCCTTGCTCAAAGGCACATAGATAGATTGTTCACCTTGTCAGCCTATGGATTAGAACCAGTGACTATCAATTACTGGCCAAACGTTCTAACTGCTAGGCAGCTAGCTGAGGAATGCTCAACTCTGGATTTACTAGCAACAACAACACTGATTCAATTGGCACATGCGCATTCACACTGAGCTGAGCAACACAAATAAATAAAAAGTTGGGGTTATATTCACTTCAAGTTTTTATTTCAGCACCCTGTGGAAGGATTGCAGCTGTAAAGGACAAACATAAGTAGGTACAGGTAAGCATTTTCAGAATCACATTTTTACATGAATCGACTGATGGTGACTCAAGGTTGTTGCTTGCAAATCCTGGGTCCAGTTATCAAAACTCAGCTCCGCCTCGATATAAGACAATACTTGTATTTCACAGATAAATGCCCATTTATCTCCCTTTGTATTTTGTTAGCCTACTACATTATGGGTCTAAGTTTCAGGAGACTAAGTTATGTTAAAGATGTCGGGCTCTCTGGCATAATCATAATACAATACTTTTCTTTACTTTGAATCAAAAAGACAGATTTGATATCCACAATAATCGCACATTATTTTGTAATAATTTCATGCAACTACATTCGCATTTTCTTTCTTTACTGTATTGGATCAACACATTTCTTCAAAGAACATAGGCGGGAAAGGGGCAGGTTTTCATTTAATGACAATATGCCAGTGCACTGCTGAGGGTTGCAAGTTTGGTGCCAAAGAGTTCTCAAGGGTCCCTATCACTATGCCAGTATTCAGAAGTCATACTGTTTTCCCTAGTCCTCGCTGTCCCAGGCTTCTGTCTGTGGTTCATCTCCCTATCAGGACAACCCTGGGCCCGGATTCATAAAACAACTCAGAGTGGGAAGGCTGATCTAGGTTCAGGCCTCCATGTCCATCTAAACTTATTAATTCAGCCTGGTCTCATAGACTAAACGTAACATAATAAATGTAAACTGGGACACTCAAATTACTATGACATGTTAGGTTTGTATGGTTAGACAAGACAGAAGGTTTCTTAACATTTAAGACAAAAACTAAAGTAGGGTGGATGTCTAGCAACCCAAAGGTCGTGTGTTTGAATCTCATCACGGACAACTTTAGCATTTTTGAAACTACTTACTACTTTTTAGCTACTTTGCAACTACTTAGCATGTTAGATAACCCTTTCCCTAACCCTAACCTTAACCCTTTAACCTAACTCCTATCACTAACCTTAACCTCTAACCCCTAGCTAACATTAGACACCTAGATAACGTTAGCTACAACAAATTGTATTTTGCAACATTTCAAAAGCTTTGCAAAACATATTGAATGAATTGTAATTGGTAAAACATAACATACGAAATGGATGAAGGACATCAACAAATTAATGCATAACTATATGAAACGTAACATGTCATACTAATCAGAGTGTCCCAGATTTGCATTTACTATGTAACATCTAAGTCTGAGTCCAGGTTGTGGATATAGGTACTGAGCCCTCCTGGTCCTGAGCAGTAACCATGGCACCAGTGCTGCTTCCCCAGGATGAGATACAGTTCAGAAGGTAATGGCAAAATTTACATCATTTTTTATCAACATTTCTACATTGAGAGAGAGACACTGCCAAAACCCCCAAGGAATATCATGCACCAGAGATCCATGGATAACCAAACACAAGCTCCACAGTAGTACATGAATGATACTGATGTTTTTCCCTGCTCTACATTGACAAACACAAATAACAGATTTTGCTCAGAACCACTGAAAACCTTCCTTTTTCAGAGTTCTCGCTGTTAATTCATCAGTCTACATTGGCAATGTATTGGGCTCGTGAAAAATGCATGAATTACTAATTAATGAAGCATTCTGCCTACATTTACATATTCATAAAGGTGTGGTTGAGTAATTGACGTATGCATGAGAGAGCTGAGTGATGGCTTTGAGATAATAACACATGCCAACATAGGAACCTTTATTTTGTTAAATTTGCAAAAAGCAGAGGGACCGAGATGCTTTTAAATATCCATTACATATTCATTCTTCCCCAAAGAAATGCAGTCAAATGCTTTGAGAGATAAATACACTGAGGAGATGCAATGATGTGAAACAGTATGTAAAATACATTTTCTGAAATATTGTCCCATGTGGATTTTTCAAAGTTCATTTAGCAAACCAATGTGCCCAACAACCGTGCTTGGAAAGTCAGATTTTACACAGAAAAACACAAACATATTTGCAATGTCAAATGATATAATCACAACTAAGTAAACATAAAGGCAGGCTAATCCACACTTCTATCTTGCACTCCTTTTAAATAAGTTCCAGAGTTTTTGTCTCTCAAGGAATTTGGAAGTTGTTCCCAACACTCCCTCAGATCAGTATCACTCTAGTATTGTGTTTTACATCCGTTTTTTAAAGAATTTCCATATAAAATGTTGTGAATTGTTGATACATTATCTCTTTGATAGCTGCTGAAAACAGCTTGTGTCCCATTGTGTCATGATGTCAGCCTTCTGGAGACAACCCCCCAATGTGGCAGGTCCAAGAAGGTTTGGCCACAGCCATAGTGTGTGTCACTTCTCAAAGTGTCTTTCCATTGTTAAAACCAACTCACAAAGGCCTTGTGAAAGCTGGCCCAAATATGGCTCATTAAAAAAATCACAAACAACATTCAGATGGTTCCTAGGCTTTCCTCACAGCTATGCACTGAGGAATGACAAGTCCAACAAAACCATGTCGAGTATTTCACCCAGACCCATTGTGTTCCCACATTAACTCCAAGCTGGGCCCTTTGAGCCTGGCCAGAGTTGTGTCTTGCCTTCTCGGACAAGGCCCGGGTCTATCAGCAGGCTTGGCCAACCCAGCACAGCACACCATGCAGACTCGCCTTTCTCCCTTATAGAGACTTGGCTCTCAGACACATTGTGCCAAACGATTGATGGGGCAGGACAAAAGTTATACAATTAAAGATGGCCTTTCTCAGCCAAGTGAGTAATTCATTTCAATGTGAGGACCTTTGTGCTTGCAGCCATTGTTTTGATAGAAAATGAGGGAGGGGTTCTATTTCCCAAGCACAAGAACTCAGAACTCTGGATCTGTACACAATCTAAACAATCTGGAGAAGGCTTCTGAAAGAAACAAAGAACAAACACAAGATGATAATGATTTCTTACTGTGTGGGGGAAACTGAACCACAGCCTGGGATACTCAGAGGATTGTGTCCATGTTCTGCCATATACAACAGCTGGCAACCCATGCCAATGGGAAGCTAGAAAAACTAATTGCCACTGGAATTGGCAAAAAACTGCATTATAAAGCTCTCAAATAAGAGAGGCACGTGTCAGTCAGACATAGGAAGTTCATTGTACGTCTTCAAGACAGAGAGAATGTGAGAGAGCACAAAGAAGTGAGATACAGTAAATCACTAGTCAGGTGGTGCATTAGGATGGTAAAGTTTGAGTTTAACCTTGCAGGACTTTTGGAAGGCACTTGCGAGTGTCGGCGGTGCAGAGTTTTGGCAGCTGCACAGGGAGCCTGGAGGGTCGGCCCATCTCCGGGAGCTGCTACTCCACACTAATCTATTTTAAACCATCTGTGAAATTAGCAAGATTTCTTAAGTCCTTCACCTCCAAGGATTAAAAAATGGCTGAGGGCCTGGGCCGTCCTTACATATGTATGCATGCTCGATAACTCAGAGAGGGAAGCCAAGTCAAAGTTCTGAGGGAATTCTTCTTATCTACACAATATATTAATTTGTACAAAGAAATCTGAACTGACATCACCAATTTACAAAGACATATCATATCTCAATAGTCATAATAATGAGTGGTTATGTTCTTGGGTTTTCTCAACATTGTTCATATTGGCCATACCTGGCAGTGCTGAAATCTCCTTCTTCGTACAATTCACACTGACTGTGCCAAATATTAGGAACACCTTCCGAATAGTGAACTGCACCCCCCCCCTTTGCCCTCAGAACAGCCTCAATTCATTGGGGCATGGACTCTACAAGGTGTCGAAAGTGTTCCACATGGATGATGGCCCATGTTGACTCCAATGCTTCCCACAGTTGTGTCAAGTCGACTGGATGTCCTTTGGGTGGGGGACCATTCCCCGCCATTGTTGCAACCCCTATTACCAGTCTGTTCAACCGCTCTTTCGTATAGTCTGAGATTCCTGCAGATTGGAAAGCTGTCACAGTTATCCCCCACTTAAAGGGGGAGACACTCTAAACCCAAACTGTTACAGACCTATATCCATTATGCCCTGCCTTTCTAAAGTCTTCGAAAGCCAAGTTAACAAACAGATCACTGACCATTTAGAATCACACCGTACCTTCTCCGCTGTGCAATCCGGTTTCAGCTTGGGTGCACCTCAGCCATGCTCAAGGCACTAAACGATATCATAACCGCCATTCGACAAAATACAGTACTGTGCAGCCATCTTTGACCTGGCCAAGGCTTTGACTCTGTCAATCACCGTTGGCTGGATGTCCCTTGGTTTCTCAAATGACTGCCTCGCCTGGACCAACTACTTTCAGATAGAGTTCAGTGTGTCAAATCAAGGGCCTGTTGAGACCTCTGGCAGTCTCTAAAACACAGGGTTCAGTGTTGCCAACTATTTTCTCTGTATACATCAAACTCTACCGGGTGATCCTGTTCAAAAACATTCTGTATACATTTGGTCTTCTTTGACACTGTGTTAACAAATCCAAACAAAACTCCATGTCTCAACTGCTCTTAAACGCTAGTAAAACTAAATGCATTTAACCGTCTGCCTTTATCTAAACTATTGGATGGTTTGACTTAGAATAGTGGACAGCTACAAATAAAGGAGTCTGGCTAGACTGTAAACTCTCCTTCCAGACTCATATTAAACATCTGGTCCAAAATGAAATCTAGAATGTCTATTTTGCAAAAAGCCTCCCTCCTTCACTCACGCTGCCAAACATATGAACCTCGTTAAAGTGACTATCCTTTCTACTTGTGATGTCATTTACAAAATAGCCTCCAACACTCTTTAGATGCAATCAAATGCAAAATATTGGCTGCCTTTTTAATAGTGAATGACTTGACATAGTAAAACCATACATAGATTGGAACTTATATCTCCCTCACTGCTTTATCATCAGCTCTCTGTGCAGCTTACTGATCACTGCAACTGTACACAGCCTATCTGTAAATAGCCCATCCAAATACCTACCTCACCCCCATATTGTTTTATTGTATTTTTTGCTCTTTTGCACACCAGTATTTCTACTTGCACATCATCATCTGCACATCTATCACTCCAGTGTTAATTTTCAAGCAATTACTTTGCTAATGAGAAAATCACTTGATAAATACTTTTTCTATTGTGTTATTGACTGTATGTTTGTTTATTCCATGCGTAACTCTGTGTTGTTGTGTGTGTCGAACTGCTATGCTTTATCTTGGCCTGGTCACAGTTGTAAATTGAGAACTTGTTCTCAATTGGCATACCTGGTTAAATAAAAGTGAAATAAAAATACAAAAAATTATTGATACACACAGGAGACCATTGAGTGTGAAAAATCCAGCAGTGTTGCAGTTGTTGACACAAACCTGTGCCTGGCACCTACTACCATACCCCGTTCAAAAACACTTAAATCTTTTGTCTTGAACATTCATCCTCTGAACGACACGACGCACATACAAAATCCGTGTCTCAATTGACTCACAGCTTTAAAATCATTCTTTAACCCGTCTCCTCCCCTTCATCTACACAGATTGGAGTGGATTTAACAAGTGACATCAATAAAGGATTGTAGCTTTCACCTGGATTCACCTGGTCAGTCTATGTCATGGAAAGTGAAGGTGTTCTCAATGTTTTGTACACTCAGTGTATTTCTATTGGATACATATGCTGTGTATCTGGTCTGTCAGTGTGTCTCACTCCCAAAAGTATTGAAATGAATTTGATCATGAAATCCATCAAATATTCTCCTTTAATAGGAAGATTGACAGAGTAAAACCATACATAGATTGAAGTACCTGCAGATCGCCAGGGAGAGCAGCACTCAAACTGCTCAGAGAGAGAGAGAGTAATACTTCAGCATTGCAGTAGCTCTGCCAAAAGCAGTCGGCCTACAATAAAGTCATGAGTCAAGTCTAATGAGAAAATCAGATAAATAGCAGCTGTGCTTGGGGAGCCGGCGCTCTCTGACTGATTCACTGGGCTCAGTGGCCATGCCGTGGAGAGCAAGGGCAGACAGGGACTCAGAAACAGTAAAATATTGTTCCAGACGCCTCCCCTCTACAATGTTTAGTCATCGGAGTGGTGAAATTGCAGTCCTGCCAGTGTGCAGCAGAAGCAACACTGTATTAATTATTATCTGCAGCCCAAACACCTACATTTGTAGTAACACTGTGACAGTTAATCTAAACAGGCCACTTACAGGCAGTGGCATTAGTCTCCATACCTCACTAGACCTCTTAATCCCCCCGACCCCCTTCTCCCATCTGGCAAGCGTAGAAAAAAGTATGGCACAATCGAAGATAAAAAATATGGGCCAAAGGAAATTAGAATTATTGTCTTTCACTCAAGATTAAAATGTCACAGGCCCCGTATCTTTTTAATGTTGTACGCCTACACACCCATGCACAGTAACTTAAAGAGAAATACACAAAGCACAGGCCTTTCTCCTGGCTATTATTCGTAATGCAAGCTTGGAGAATTACTATAAGATTTATTGTGCAGCGGTATATGTCTAATTTTCCATCTACCGCTGGGCGCTTCTGCTGGAGAGAGCTGACAGAGGCGTCTATTATACATGCTGCAGTTAAACTGGGGCTTTGACAGCTCTCAGGAAGACAGCTCACAGGCAGAACACTGGTAAAATACAAAAAAAGATTGATGAAGAAAACAAAAGACACTTATTAAATGGTTTTCAAAATGTTTGGAAATGGCTCCTGCTCCAGAACATTTATTTGTATATTTTATTTTACTCCAGCAAACAGAGGTTTGAAGAAAGGAAAAGCAGCTTTCCTCCCTGCTGAACCGTATACACCATGGATATGTGTTTTATTTACAGCCCTGATATATCACTCACCATAACTGCAAATAGTTTTTTTGTGAATGGAAAGAGAGACTGTTTATGGCAGCAGAGAAATGACTGCAGGTGTATATCAACTTGAAACAATGACAACTGTAGTGTATATCAAAAACGTAATCTCAAAATAAATATAAAACTACAGTGTTGTTAATTGTCTTGGAATCAAACATCTCTGAAAGGCTGTTGTTTCCTGAAACCTTGCCTAAAAATGACTCCATCTTGTTACCCTCGACCCTAGGCCTAGCAAGATGATGATGAGCCATGGATGGCAGGGATCCAAGGAGATGAATGACCACACGTCGTCTGAGTTGATCGCTCTCTGCCTGACCTTTCCTCTGGCCCTGCTTGGCACATAAACCTGTCTGTGTCTGGCTGCAGGAGCACACACACTGGGCCTTGCCCTCTGAATGTCTACCTGTGTGATAGGTCACAGGTCCTCTAAACACCTTTACTGCATGCTCTCTCTGTCTCCCTAATGGTCTCTTCTCATTGGATTGGAGGGCTGGGATGCTGCAGGGTTTCAGAAAACAACATCATTGTCTTGAGACAAAAGGTAATAAACATAAATGTTTTGCTTTGTTTGAGTAACATATGATATTTTAGGCATCAGGTTGAGGATGTCCGAAAATGGACACCAAACAATAATATAATCTCTACCATTAGTTAATGTTAAAATCAGTTTGTGGCACTCATTCTAATGATAAACTATGAGTTATGGGCCACCTTAGGTAAATAATTGTCCTTAAAAAATGCAATCCCACACTGCAGTAGAAAATAAAATGTTAAAAAGTATCATGAGAAATCAATGTAGTTTTTGCATGAGAAATCAATGGACAATCAATGCACAACAACAACAAAATAGAGACTTGGATCTTAAAACAAAATGTCTCTTTAATTTGTAAGTGTCAACAGCAGTACAAAAGATGGGAGTGATGGTGAGACTTTGTCACACAATTTCTTACTCTTTTACGCAAAAGGAGGAAACTCTTGAGGTAAATGAGCTTAAACAGGCAGTTAAACAACCCACTCCTGCCTTGTTACATCAATGGATTGAGTACATATAGAAAGATGATGTTACATTACAATATGCCTGAATGCATCCTGTGGGGAACACAGCCTAGATATTTGCACACATTACTAAGGTGCCTAGATACACCCAAATGTGTCAGTCATCTGGTGTATTTTATTTGATATAGTGTATTAATACTACCAACACAGAGGAGACTGGTCTCCAATACATACCACTGTAGAATTATTTCACCTTAAGTTTACCTCACGTCAATACTGCACATGGAAACCAAAGACTTGCTGGTTTACATTTTGAAGCCAAGCAAAATAAAATATTTTAGTACCTTTTCCTTTTTTAAATTTAACAATGATATCATCAGCAAGTAGCTGTCCTTTTGTACTGTATGAAGAAGAAAGTGAACACAAATATGATGGCAACCTTTTTTAAAGTTCAATTAAAAACTTTACACTGGACTGTACAAGATATTATGATAAACTATTTACATTTTCAAAATTAAAACTTTTTTCAAAGCAGCAACAGACACTATTTAATTTTCTCTAGTTACGCCCAAACAATACCTGCCATGGGCCTAGGTACCTGCCAAGAAGTTGATTTCTACGCAGAAAACTGTATCAGTCTGCCAGCGGTTTCAAAACAGCAACAGCCCCAGCGACAGAAGAGCCACACACAGTGTTGCTTGAGAGACAAAAAATAAATCTAGAAAGCAAAGTACCATTGACAACTGTATAAGTTGTCCCCAACAGCAAATGTTACACTCCTGAACAGCAGCTAGCATGTCAGTCCAGCATGTCAGTGAATTGTGCTAATTAAATTAACACAGAGAACATTCCCACCATATACATCACAAAGTTCAATGACAGAAAAAAATAATTACAGTTAAGTTAAGTTATTGAAACAGCATACAAGCTTTGTCTTCAGTTGTTGAATCTTGTTCGCATTTACATGGCTGAGAGACAGATGGATTAATAGAAAAGGTCATGACTACACTTTGCTGATGGCTGGATGGGCTACCTTTAGAAAGGTCAGCAACACATAGAAAAGGTCTGACTACACTTTGCTGATGGCTGGATGGGCTACCTTTAAAAAGGTCAGCAACACATAGAAAAGGTCATGACTACACTTTGCTGATGGCTGGATGGGCTACCTTGAGAAAGGTCAGCAACACATAGAAAAGGTCATGACTACACTTTGCTGATGGCTGGATGGGCTACCTTTAAAAAGGTCAGCAACACATAGAAAAGGTCAAGACTACACTTTGCTGATGGCTGGATGGGCTACCTTTAAAAAGGTCAGCAACACATAGAAAAGGTCAAGACTACACTTTGCTGATGGCTGGATGGGCTACCTTTAAAAAGGTCAGCAACACATAGAAAATGACAAAAAGAGTATAGGCCTAGAATACACACTAGTGGCTCAGCATTGTGCCACGTTAAAACTAATAAATATTTGCACACTCCCTTCAATTTCAGCTCCCTAAGAACCTAATTTGTGTAAAATTGCCAATGAATAAAATCCTCTTGTGTCATTCTAATTTTAAATGTAAAAAATGCATGCAGATGTGCAATTAAAATTTAGCTATTAATTTATGCTACTATCAACCTCTCCGTTCAAATTTGACACATAACAGTATAACCACTGAGGGCTGTGAAAAACACAAAACACAAGTGATAAGGTATGACGCTAGGATTGAGTCATGATTGCAAACGCAAGTTGTATAATAAAAACATATACATCTTAACTGCTTGTGGTTCAGATGAATTTTAGCACTGTCCCTATGAAAGATACAGAGTACTTTATTTGTACCGACTTTGCATGTAATTAAATACAAATAAAAGTTATTTATTAAAAAAATGTTTGTCCTTAATGTCCAAGGCTAAGGAATACAGCTTGGGTTTTGATTGGCTCCTTGAATTGTCTGAGGGAGGTCATTGAAACGCTAGCAAGAAGGGGCCTGTCTGTCTATCTCAGCTACAGCTCCATCCAATACTGCTCTCCTCAACCGTCCAATACTGCTCTCTTCAACTGGGAGAAATATTCAGAATCTACATGACGTACAGTGACTTGTCAGTTTTAAGAACATGGATCAACATACACTGATGTAAAAAAGGAAGAAAAGAATAACAGTCAAATACAGAACTTATACTTCACTAAGTACTTATGAACAAAAATATAATTATATTTCCTATGTTGTATTTACAATAAAATCTATAATGAAATGGTGAATTTATTGAAAAATGAAGCTCCAATTCATTAAACATATTTTTTTCTCTCTGATTGTCCTTTCATAATGTTCTACTGACAATTTTAGAGCCAACAGAGGCTAATAAATACAATAAAATGTCTATACTCACTATATAGCTTCAAATACAATATACAAACAAAACATATGTGACCAATAAAATGCGTGTCTGAAATCCGGTGTTTCTCAGCTAACCAGTTACTATGCAAGCCTTCTGTGGAGTTTACTGCTCAGTCTCTCTCGCGCGCTGTCTCTCTCCCCTTGGTGGCCCTGGAGCTTAGACAAAGTGTTCATTCACTACACATGTCTTTGCATAAATAAACAAAACAAGACGACTGAAAAATGATTCAAATCTGGTAACTGTGAGAATGAGCCCACGAGTCCAAGTCATCGGGACTTTTGTTCATTCAGGTTTTTTTCTGGTACAACAGCTTCACATTAGTCAGAATTGATAAAAATACAATTTATATCCAGTGCTTATAACACTTTGAAACATTGTCTCCTTGCGAGATATAAGTTCTTCGTTTTTTGTAATTTTTTTGTTATACAAGCGCAGTCAAGTTTCAGTCCTATCAACAGTCCTTTTGTAACTACCAGCCCACTGAATTGGTTAGGCATGGACGTAGAAATATGTACAAATCACGTACAAATCAACCAATCAACCAGAAAACAGAAGTAACAGCTTAAAAACCTAGACATGTGGACCTGGAGGGAAATCCGTTTAGGTTTGTGTATGGGAGGAAATCCTAGAAAAAAAGCATTGTACCTTAAAACAACAATAGCAACAAAGAAACCAACCAACCAAAAAAAGAAAAAGAAACTGAAATGAAATTAATAATGAGGTGCTTAAAAACTTAAGACTTAAGATAAATGCTTTCAAACGTGGACACAACACAATAAAAGCCAGCTCTGAATGGGCCGAGTAAAATTAAAAGTACTAAAGAGCCATCTGTATCAATTAGACCTGGGAGAGTAATGCAGTGACCAGCAGTAGGAGGGAGTCCTGGCCATGCAGACAGCCAGCGCTGGTGACCAGCCATTTAGATCATTTTAAACCTCTGGGCTTGGTCTGAAATGGACAGGTTCAAGGGCACGGAGGAGAATAGCGGGCTCATGCATTAATAATGCTGCATTTGAGATGATATCCACTCGTCAGTCATTTTAATAATCCCCCACAGCTTGATGTACTTGTTCCATCTGCTCGCCAGCGCCTAGTGGCTGGGCCAGGGTGGGGGCCTCACTGTCTGTGCTTTGATGGAGAGCACAATAGCGCTACGTGCCCCGTCTTTATTGTTCCCCCTCTCTCCTCTCCCCAGCCTAGCACTGCCTGCCACTCTCCAGATGGCACCCCCTGGGTGTGGGGGTTGCCATGGGCAGGGGTCGAGACAGGGCAGGGCAGGGGCAGAGGGAGGTACTTAGTCCTTCTGGCCTGTAGGAGGGCTACATTATGGACAGTAAGGCCTTGACTGCTGGCCATCTCTAGCTGTTTCTCCATAGGTAACAACCTGGGATCTGTTCAACTAGTAAAATGACCATTCAAGAGGTAAAGGACTTTCAGTTTGTGACTGATTGTCACAAGATTAAGAGCTGATTGATTGTGTTATATTTCATATTCATTGTCTGTATGTAAATAAAATACAGAAGTGCATTTCAATTGCTCTAAAATACTTAAGTTTATCTTTATGTAAAATAGGCAACTGGTCATTATAAAACAACAAATATTTTGTTCAATATAAAATATTAACTCAGTTGAAAAATGAAGTAGTAAGTGTTAATATCTAAGTGCATGAATGTAGAGAATCACCATCTCAAATCTGGTGTGGCTTCTGAATGAAATACTGTTGTGTTTAATATGACTCGTTAGAATGTAATACCTTGTCTGTAACCCTCCTTTTCTGTTAACCCACACTGCCTCTTCTCTTAAGACTGCTGCAGTAGTTAACTCTGCTTTAAGACCTTCCCGTGTCAATTTAAGATTTACAATGTAGAAAAAATACTTAAGATTTAACAACAAAAAAATGTTAAGACCAAAGACTTTAAAACTTGCCGCCCCAGTAGGGGCTAAAGTGTTCAACCAAATGTACTGTAGCTACACATTGTAAAACAGCAATTTGTGATTATAATGCCCCCAAAGCTGCCTTTCGCTGCCTTTCCAATCCCACAGATTGGATGCCTTTGGCCCCTTGGAATTCTGGCCTGATTACAATCACTCTGATTAAGAACTTGGTAAGACTGAGTTGAAGAATGAGCAGAGAGTGTGAGGGGAGTGTTATAGTGCTCTGTGTTAGACTGGGCTGGTGACATGAGCTGGAGGGACAGGGAGAGAAGGGCCTGTTGGTCACCGCATTGGTCTCCATGGAGAACAGCTGCCATTATGAACAACCACACCTGAAGCTATTGCATCACTTCCTGTTCCTGCCCTAGACACAGCACACTGTCTCCAGATTCCTGAGTGTTTCAATATAGAAGGTATATAAAGAAACTGGATTTTGAAGCCGCACTAAGATATTAAGAGATTGTCTGAGACTCGAGTCTCTCCCTCGAGACTCAAACAAATGATTTAAGAGAAAAACCTTGAAACGTTTGGCACATCTGCACAAAATTGTACAGTATGTTAATAATACCAATAATAATTATAATAATGATAATACTAATACAATTAATAATAAGGGAGTCTGATTATGTCTCAGAATTGTGGAATTGTTCTGTTTGTTTGTTTTTAGTTAATATGAATTTCCAAATATTTTGTTTTCTAAATAGTTTCAAATAAATTCAGATTTAAAACATTCACAAGCTGTTGGCTGGCACAGCATACCTGAGTGAGAATATATAACTCCCATCAAAAACAGTAATGAAATCTATTAAAAGCATTTAACTGAAGAGAAAAAAATAATATATATATATCATAAGAAAAAAAGTAAGACTGTAAGAATTATGGTTCATATCAAACGTTACATTTCAAGTCCTGTCATCCAAAGTTGTATAGGCAATAACCTAATTGTGTAAATGTCCATGAACAAAACACAAAAAATAAAAGATGAGATAATAAAAAACAAAAGGAACGAAACCAAACTGCTTCACACACTGTAAGAAACATTTAAGACCTTTAGCTGTTGATTGTGACGGAGCCACATATGCATGCAGGCTCCTAAATGATGCATCAACACAACCATTTCTTTTTCTTCTGTATTTTTTTGTTCTTCTGTTTCTCCTCCTTCAGTCAGTCTTCCGCCCTGGGGATGGTTCTCCAGTACGAATGTGTGTATGTCTCGGCTCGTGTGTTGAGAGGCCTCAGTTGGCGCTGACGATGGGCTCCAGTGTCTCAGTCTCACTGCTGTAGTCCGATTTGGGCTCCTCGTCAAAGTCCTCGTACATGTCCATCTCATCTACCTCTCCGTTGATGATGGGGACGTTGGTTAACATGGCACTGGGCTCTATCTTCATGTTGTAGGTGCTCTGGATGACGGGAATGGCCGGCTCCGGGCTTGCTGAGGCGCTGGAGCACTCCGACGTCATGTGAGGGGAGGGTGTGGTCGTTGCCATGGTTATGGCCCCAGGGTAGACCACGCCGGCGCTGGTGCTGATGGGGATCTGCGGTTGTTGCCTGTAGGGAGAAAATGAAGGACAGTGAGAGAGAGAGACTATTAGGCAAGTTTGTTCCTGTTTCATCGTTATAATCCAGACTTAATTATCTTAACAATATGAGTTCTGTGTTATTTTAAATGGAAAAAGGCTTTACTTCAAATATATATAAAGGAAAACAATTAGAATCACATGGGATGAGCAAATGGAAAGAATGCTGACAGTGTGTGTGCTGCTCGAGACAACCCTAAAGACACCTCCACTTCAGCACTTAAACTGAGAGAGCTAGCTGGATTAACTGTTCTCCACAGAGGTGTCTTTTCAGCCAATGGTTCTGTGAAAATGATTTGGGAGAACAGTTGTCCAGACAGCACCGTTCTGAGTCGTTCTGAAATGGCACCCAGTTTATTGGTAACATAAAGCCGATTGGTGGTTAGTGCGCTCTCGCTCTCTCTCATCTGGTGTTTTAGCAGTGATTGATACTCCAGTGATCGTATAGCTTACGGGTGATGAGGGAACACCTGGAGAAGCCTTCTCCTTACTGACCACACGCAGTAAATGAGGAAGTTAAGCTTCAGACAGCTGCCCTCCAGGCCTCTGTAAACCTATACTTATGCATTATATCCTGTAATACTGTCGGCATCTCTTTCTCTGCTATTGCAGTCGGCTATTGTCTCAAATTGATAAATCACTACTATTAAAAAACACTTGACAGTAAAGTGGATGAGGAAATGTGTTTGACTTGGGGTTTCATTAATGCTCCGCAAACCGGTTGGAAATTGCGTACGACGAACTATCACCACCGTCATCACTACACGTGGAGAAAAAAACAACACGTTTTCTATTTACGGAAAAGGGAAAGTAGTTCAAACGTTATTCATCTATTCTGAGGGCTGTATAACATACATTATTTAACAGGTTGATGAAATGAGTTGATTCGAAGGTCAGGGGCTTAGTGTGACAAGTTACAGACACACTACAACAATCTTTAGTGTAAGCACAGTGAAGAGAGAGTCTGTTCTCAGGCAAAAGGCCAACTGATTTCAGAATAGTCATTTAGCTGTGTGTCTACGTGTGTGTGTGTCGCGCCTGTGCTCTAAGCCTGGCGTTCTTCACTGTGCACCTACCCCACAGTGAAGAACTGCCTCATCTCTTGCCGTCGCGAGCGCATCATCTGCTTGTACTCGCCGATGCGGAGCTTCTTCCCGTCGATGATGCAGGTCCTCTTGGGCCGGGGCTTGTACTTGTAGTTGGGGTACTTCTCCAGGTGGATCTTACTGAGACGGGCCTGTTCCTCATAGAACGGCTGCTTCTCCTGGTTGGTCATAGACTTCCAGCGAGAGCCTGTAACACAGCAGACACACAGATATCAGTAAAACATACACTTTGAACGTACATTTTCACTACAGAGGTGTAAAAAGACTTTGAAATAATTAGTTAATAAGAATGAATAGATATATCAATGCAAATAGGAGTTTCCATTGTGGATACAGTATATTATTTTGTGGTCTCTGTAGTAACCATGTAAACCCATAAAGCCAGTGGCTGGGATGTGGGTGAGTTAACAGGAACTACACCAGGCCTGTAAATAGTCTCTAGCTGATCTCTAGTGTGTCCTGCTCCTGCCTGGGTGACGCCACTTTTAAAAGCTGTGATCTATGGACTCTCAGTGCAGTGGGGACGAGACCCATTTAACCACTGTCATTTTTCATGACAAACACTGACGGCAGTGACATGGCGGTAAATCCGTCTGTAAGCCAGGGCTGATTGAGCCACTGTGGCGAATCAGACAACACGCCACCCCCGCCTCACTCCCACTGGTACCGGGCAAATGTTTATGTCCACAGAGACAGGTATTAACCACAGTGGGCTTCAGCGGGCACAGAGCACACTAGATTAATTAAACACACCTAAATGAGCATAAAAGTCATTAAGAGATTAAAACTGTTACAAAGGTTTTAAGTTATACCCTGTCTGAATCAAATGTGCAGTTGGAAAAAACCTGACTTTTTTATACGGAGAAAAATATTTTCGACATATCAATGAACGACTGTAGATTTCAGCTCTGGACCGCCAGACCGTTGGGTCTCCCGTCACGAACAGTAACGTATTTGATTCTGTCCGTCAGGCAATTTTCCTCCACAGTGTTCCACTGTTTCATGAATGGCGTTCTGTTTCTTCTTGTTGTTAACATAGTGGTTTAAACACTACACGTTTATCACTATTGCCAACAGCTAAACAGCCTAGTGTTTATACCCAGCTGAGGGGAGATTTGTGGGAGAGAGAGAGAGAGAGCGAGAGAGAGGGGCTGTTGAGGAGGATTACACTACACCAGGCATTTCAAAAGGGAAGACGCTTTTGGGCTTTTGCCATTGTTTCAATTCATTGTGCTTAATAGGGAACATTTAATTTTAACGAAAGCCTACAACATCATTGAATAATAAACTGATTGTATCAAGCCTATAAGAACTGTTTTTTTCAGCGTCTGTGGGAGAGACAAAATTCTCATTGACAACCTAAGAATGCTAATTTCAACAAACCTATAAAAAATATATATTTTCATTTTTTTTTCATGCCAGTTTCCTGACTTTCTGAGCAAATCTGATCCTGTTCCTTCCAACTTGGTCTGATTTTTTAAAAACATAATCTAACACAGGAAGGCTAACAGACTGTAACAGACTCTGTAATGGCTGGATGAAGGAGAGAGGTATGGCTGGAAGAGAGAGAGAGAAAGAAGAAAGGCTTACCCAGGATCTTGCTGATGTTGGAGTTGTGCATGTCTGGGAAGGCTTGGAGGATCTTGCGGCGCTCATCTTTGGCCCACACCATGAAGGCGTTCATGGGTCTCTTGATGTGGGGCTCGTTGCTGTTCCTCCCCCGGGCTTCTCTGTAGACCCGTGCCTCGGCTGTGCTGGCACCTCCTGTAGGCCAACAATAATACTGTTGTGGTTTATCTGCTCCGGTACCAGAGCCATTCAGAGCTTTCCACCCTGGAAACACCAGAGTAGGAACAAGAAGGAGAAGAGAGAGCGAGGCGAGCAATTAATCAACTGCCACGAGCCACGTTCAACCCCCATACCCCTGTCATCACTACTACTGAGACTGAGACTGGGACTGAGACTGGGGCTGAGACTGGGGCTGAGACTGGGACTGAGACTGGAATCACTAGACCAGGGGTAGGGTTGGTGCTGGACTGAGACCAGACCAGGGGTAGGGTTGGTGCTGGAGCTGGACTGAGACCAACCCAGAGGTAGAGTTGGTGCTGGGGATGGACTGAGACCAGACCAGGGGTAGGGTTGGTGCTGGATTGAGACCAGACCAGGGGTAGGGACGGGTTGGTGATGGGGCTGGACTGAGACCAGACCAGGGGTAGGGTAGTGTTGGTGCGGGACTGAGATCAGACCAGGGCTAGGGTAGGGTTGGTGCTGGACTGAGACCAGACCAGGGGTAGGGTAGGGTTGGTGCTGGACTGAGAACAGACCAGAGGTAGGGTTTCCACTGGACCAGACCAGGGATAGGGTAGGGTTGTGCTGGAGATGGACTGAGACCAGACCAGGGGTAGGGAGGGTTTGCTGGACTGAGACCAGACCATGTTTTGAATGAGACCAGAACAAGGAGACCAGACCATTGGACTGAGACCAGACCAGGGTTGGTGCTGGACTGAGACCAGACCAGGGCTAGGGTTGGTACTGGACTGAGACCAGACCAGAGGTAGGGTAGGGTTGGTGCTGGACTGAGAACAGACCAGAGGTAGGGTTGGTGCTGGGGCTGGACTGAGACCAGACCAGGGATAGGGAGGGTTGGTGCTGGAGATGGACTGAGACCAGACCAGGGTAGGGTAGGGTTGGTGCTGGACTGAGACCAGACCAGAGGTATTTTGACTGAGACCAGACCAGAGGTAGGGTTGGTGCTGGACTGAAACCAGACCAGAGGTAGGGTTGGTGCTGGACTGAGACCAGACCAGAGGTCTATATTGAGACCAGACCAGAGGTAGGGTTGGTTGGACAACCAGACTGAGGGTTGGTGCTGGTTGAGACCAGACCAGAGGTAGTTTCTTTGAAAGACCAGAAGTTGGTGCTGGATTGAGACCAGACCAAATAACTGAGACCAGAAAGGTAGGGTTGGTGCTGGACTGAGACCAGACCAGAGGTAGGGTTGGTGCTGGACTGAGACCAGACCAGAAGAAAAATACAACTGAGACCAGACCAGAGGTAGGGTTGGTGCTGGACTGAGACCAGACCAGAGGTAGGGTTGGTGCTGGACTAAAACCAGATAGGTACATTCTTCTGAGTTTCAAGGTTCCTTTCCATTCTGACAACTGGATTTGCACAGCATGTTTTGAATGTGAACAAGGGGACATGAGAGTAGGGGAGCCACCCACGGATCAACACATCCAAACTCCTCATGAAAATGCCTGTTAAAGTTTCTCAATCAGGCCATTCACAATTCAGCATGTCAAACTGAAAGAGTTTCTTTCCCTCGAATGCCAACTTAAATAACAAATATAAAGTCCTTCTGAAAAATACAATCAGGGAAGAGACCTGATAATGATTTCTCTTTTGCCCTCCCATTTGCTTCCTTTTATATGTAAGATGTGAAAGAATTAAATAAAAGCCGTATGAATATTTAAACAAACAAAAACATGTTGATAAACAAGGCTTGAAAAATAAGACAAAAAAATCTTTCCATATGCTACCATCCATCTTTAATGATCCAAAATCTGGAAAGGAAAGCTTAGGATGACTCATGCATATTTCATCATCCACATGTGAAGTGTTCTCATTAGGATCTTCTACTAGCCCTCCATCTTGGCACACGTTACCTGCACTTTGATTTCTAGTATTATTTCAGTTGATAAACAAAATCAAACTGTTAATGAGTAATGGAGTGTAGTGCTTCTCTGTGATTAATTCACTATCCACAGACTCATTCACTGGCTCTGTTCAGCACAGTACAGAGATACGCCCTGAAGTAAGACATGGAGAGAAGAGGACTGGCTCAACTTTAGATAGAGCTTTAACTATCTATAGGAGACTGTTTAAGGAAACAGTAGGTGAGAGACAACATGCACGCACGCACGCACGCACACACACACACACACACACACACACACACACACACACACACACACACACACACACACACACACACACACACACACACACACACACACACGTCCTGCTGGGCTGGGGTGGACAGCCATGTCCAAACTGATAAGGGGATGGAGGTCCTGTGGTGGTAGGCCTGATCTCTAGGAGTGAGGCCTGGGACTCGGCTGAGGCTTGGCTGGGACTCAGGGGGGACTCCGGCGGAGGTCCGGCCGTCCAGCAGGAGGCCCTATTCTCCCAGGCCCCCGCTGGGCTGTGCCTCCATATAGGGCCTCCAAATCCATTTATACCAGCTCATGTTTAACAGTCGTACCGACACATTTATGATCCAGAAAGGCTTCCCTTTATCAGGGAGGCCAGAGCAATTTGCCTCTTCACACCGTCACGGTACATCAGCCAGAGCCCTGGGACTCAGCTCTTGTCATTTAGCCTCCGCCAGGCAACATTCTCAGAGCCACAGTCATATCAGGCATCTGACGGTTAGACCGCTCTCATCTGCCTACTCTGCACTGTGCATGGATGGATATAGACTGGCTCAGACTGGCCTGCACCATACTGTTCATATGATCATCCTCCTTCAGAGCCCTGGGGAGAGACCCCGGTCAACAAGCTCTTCTAGAGCCCAGCCTTTCTTCTCCAACTTCAGGTAAAAAGCCTATTTCTCAACAGACACACAAGACAAAAACAGAACTATCTCTCTAAAGGAATAGTTCAGGATTTTGGCAATGCCCCTTATCTACTTCCCTAGAGTCAGATGAACTTGTGGATGCCCTTTTTATGTCTCTGGATGCAGTTTGATGGAAGTTGCTAACTAGCGCTAGCACAATTGCTAACGTAATGACTGGATGTCCATGGGTATCTGCTAGCTAACGCTAGTTAGCATTGGCTCGCGAAACTACCTTTAACTTCCTTCCTACTGGACACAGAGACATACAAATGGTATCCACTAGTCCATCTGGCTCTGGGGAAGTAGATAAAAGGCATCATTGTAAAAAAATCTCGAAATATCCCCTTTAACACACACATACCTGTACACGTGCCTGGTTGAGAAAAGTATATACAGTGGGGCAAAAAGTATTTAGTCAGCCACCAACTGTGCAAGTTCTCCCACTTAAAAAGATGAGAGAGGCCTGTAATTTTCATCATAGGTACACTTCAACTATGACAGACAAAATGAGGGGAAAAAATCCAGAAAATCACATTGTAGGATTTTTAATGAATTTATTTGCAAATTGTGGTGGAAAATAAGTATTTGGTCAATAACAAAAGTTTATCTCAATACTTTGTTATATACCCTTTGTTAGCAATGACAGAGGTGAAACGTTTTCTGTAAGTTTCCACAAGGTTTTCACTCACTGTTGTGGGTATTTTGGCCCATTCCTCCATGCAGATCTCCTCTAGAGCAGTGATGTTTTAGGGCTGTTGCTGGGCAACACGGACTTTCAACTCTCACCAAAGATTTTCTATGGGGTTGAGATCTGGAGACTGGCTAGGCCACTCCAGGACCTTGAAATGCTTCTTAAGAAGCCACTCCTTCGTTGCCCTGGCGGTGTGTTTGGGATCATTGTCATGCTGAAAGACCCAGCCACGTTTCATCTTCAATGCCCTTGCTGATGGAAGGAGGTTTTCATTCAAAATCTCACGATACATGGCCCCATTCATTCTTTCCTTTACACGGATCAGAAGTCCTGCCTGGTCCCTTTGCAGAAAAACAGCCCCAAAGCATGATGTTTCCACCCCCATGTTTCACAGTAGGTATGGTGTTCTTTGGATGCAATTCAGCATTCTTTGTCCTCCAAACACGACGAGTTGAGTTTTTACCAAAAAGTTATATTTTGGTTTCATCTGACCATATGACATTCTCCCAATCTTCTTCTGGATCATCCAAATGCTCTATAGCAAACTTCAGACGGGCCTGGACATGTCTGGCACTGCAGGATTTGAGTCCCTGGCGGCGTAGTGTGTTACTGATGGTAGACTTTGTTACTTTGGTCCCAGCTCTCTGCAGGTCATTCACTAGGTCCCCCCGTGTGGTTCTGGGATTTTTGCTCACCGTTCTTGTGATCATTTTGACCCCACGGGGTGAGATCTTGCGTGGAGCCCCAGAACGAGGGAGATTATCAGTGGTCTTGTATGTCTTCCATTTCCTAATAATTGCTCCCACAGTTGATTTCTTCAAACCAAGCTGCTTACCTATTGCAGATTCAGTCTCCTCAGCCTGGTGCAGGTCTACAATTTTGTTTCTGGTGTCCTTTGACAGCTCTTTGGTCTTGGCCATAGTGGAGTTTGGAGTGTGACTGTTTGAGGTTGTGGACAGGTGTCTGATAACATACTGATAACAAGTTCAAACAGGTGCCATTAATACAGGTAACGAGTGGAGGTCAGAGGTGCCTCTTAAAGAAGAAGTTACAGGTCTGTGAGAGCCAGAAATATTGCGTGTTTGTAGGTGACCAAATACTTATTTTCCACCATAATTTGCAAATAAATTCATAAAAAATCTTACAATGTGATTTTCTGGATTTTTTTCTTCTCATTTTGTCTGTCATAGTTGAAGTGTACCTATGATGAAAATTTCAGGCCTCTCTCATCTTTTTAAGTGGGAGAACTTGCACAATTGGTGGCTGACTAAATACTTTTTTGCCCCACTGTATGTCTTTACCTCCCTGCTTTACGCCGTCAGGATTCAGGAATAATACACTACCTCTGCTGCCACCGTCCCCACAGTACATTCATTTCATTTAGCACGCACTCACTGTACAGGATGAATTGATTCCACTTTGTTTGGTTTTGACAGCCATGTTTATTGTGCAATGAAATGTGGTGTGGCGTGGGGCTGACAGTATCCATCAACGTAGGCCAATCTGCTGACTGCCGGGCCAGATGAAGGTATTCATTAGGGCAGGAGCGCAGCGCTCACTCAGACACGACAGCCAGTGTCTGCGCCTTGGGATCGCTCGCTCTAATTTACGATGCCCCCCGTGCCATTACTCTGCCACTGACACTGATTCAGCAATTTATATACTGGCATGCATGCATACGGGCAGAGGTGAGCCTCTTACGAGGAGGGGGACACAACACGGCCCGCCACCCTGACACCAGCGCCAGGAAACAAACCACTTCAATCAGTTCATTAGAGATGAGGCCCGTGAAGCCCTGGGTTCTGGTTCGCCAGGCGGAAGACGAGGAGGAGCACTTCTTCTCCAGTTCGTATCTGCACCAGCAGGCCATGAAAGGGAAATCTATGGCTCCTCTAAACAGTATTATAACATCCTGGTGGCTTTGTGTGAGTGTGGAACGGAGTGTTGACGGGCTAAGCAGACCCAGATTCAGAACCAGCTCAGGGCTGAGAGCTCTGTCTGTCAGTGTTGGAGCTGGGAGCAGAAATGAGCCTGACCCTGGGCTAGAAGGAGGTTGCTAAGAGCTGCTAGATGCTACCAATCCATTGGGACAAAGGACCGCATCCGTCCCTGCCACAGTGCTTGTGTATGGTCACATGGGAGGTCCCTGCCCCACCTCATTGGCCCTGCAGGGTTATCATGATGTGTCCTAATCAGAAGCAGCAGCAGCCACTGAGGGAGCTGGCAGCAGCAGCAGGGCCTAAAGCTCACCAAGCATCACCCCACAACGGTAACGTGCAATTTACAACAATGCTGTTTTCTCTCCAATAAAACACCCAACACTGTTCTGACATTTACAAACAAGCATTAATTGATTTTTTTTGCAGGGAGCGGCACGTTGGGGAAGCAGTTAGTTAGGTGTGTGATTGTGTAAATAAATACAGATGTTTAGCAGTGACAGGGCAGGCCCCAGGGTTGGGGCTGGGAAGGGGGGCGAGGGGGAACAGGGGAAGGCTGCTTAATCGAATTGATTGTGATTCATGAGGCCTGCAGCTCAATGTGACGGAGTGATATGAGAATCTGCTTTTAATTTGTCTCTCCCACAGACACTGAAGATGAGCAGAGAGAGAGAGAGAGAGAGAGAGAGAGAGAGAGAGTGAGAGAAGGGGGTAGGGAGAGAGAGGGACAGAGAGGGCGAGGGAGAGAGAGAGAGAGAGAGAGAGAGAGAGAGAGAGAAGGGGGTAGGGAGAGAGAGGGACAGAGAGGGCGAGGGAGAGAGAGAGAAGAAGAGGGGGATAGAGACAGAGAGAGAGAGAGAGAGTAGGGGAGAAGGAGAGAGGGGAAGAGAGAAAGAGGCAAAAAATGGAGAGAGTGTAGTGAAGCCCAGCAGCCTATGACACCTGTGTGCTGCAGGTTCACACTGGACCCTGTGCCGAGCAGAGCCAGAGGGCTGTGCTGCCCCCCTCGGCTTTGTTCTGAGGGCAACACCGACTGTTACCCCGGAATCTGCTCAGGAGGGTCTGCCTCAGTGAGCAGGCAACAATCACTCCAACCTGCCAAGCCCTCCCTGCTCCCCGCCCAGTGGGATCAAATCAAACACCTCTGACTAAAGGTATTTACTGCTGACAATAGGGCCTCTCCCTCCATGGGAGGGGATCAGCTCACATGCAATGCATGGACAGATATGACACGTGCAGTGTATGGACAGATATGACACGTGCAGTGTATGGACAGATATGATACATGCAGTGTATGGACAGATATGACACATGCAGTGTATGGACAGATATGATACATGCAGTGTATGGACAGATATGACACATGCAGTGTATGGACAGATATGATACATGCAGTGTATGGACAGATATGACACATGCAGTGTATGGACAGATATGACACATGCAGTGTATGGACAGATATGACACATGCAGTGTATGGACAGATATGACACATGCAGTGTATGGACAGATATGACACATGCAGTGTATGGACAGATATGACACATGCAGTGTATGGACAGATATGATACATGCAGTGTATGGACAGATATGACACATGCAGTGTATGGACAGATATGACACATGCAGTGTATGGACAGATATGACACATGCAGTGTATGGACAGATATGACACATGCAGTGTATGGACAGATATGACACATGCAGTGTATGGACAGATATGACACATGCAGTGTATGGACAGATATGACACATGCAGTGTATGGACAGATATGATACATGCAGTGTATGGACAGATATGACACATGCAGTGTATGGACAGATATGACACATGCAGTGTATGGACAGATATAACACATGCAGTGTATGGACAGATATGACACATGCAGTGCTCAGTGCCTCTATTCAAGCCGTGGTTCATAGTCCGCTAATTAAACAATAACATGCCAGTCGGATGCTTTGAATTCTTCCATTTCTATGTGTGTGTAAAGGAACTAACAGCTGACATGTTAGCACTTGCATGCCACAGAAAAGCTCTTACTTTTGTCTCCTCCATCTCCTCTCGCATGCTATCAGCCTTAAAGTGGGGCAAGGTGCATTCCTGTTCACATCTCACTATTCCAGTATGAATCAATAAAACCTGGGCAACCTGGGCTGACATGCAGTCCCTGGGCCCTCAACAACATGCAAAATCAACTCCTCGTCCTAACAGACTATAGAAATGACACAAACAGGCACACAGGCACACGCACACTAATCTCCAAGGATAGGCCTATATGATTAATACAGAACTATTGGAAATCAAACGTGAACTGTATAAAGGGAATTGTCTGAATTGTCTGAATCAAGTAAATGTTTGCAAATGTAATGTTTTATCCCTTCATCAAAAACCATTTGAATTCATTGTTTTGGGAATCAACCAACTTCAAAAAGGGACACCCTAATTGATCTAATATATTACAGTTGTAACTGATATGGTCTCATGTCTAAACCACCTAGTTTGAGCTCGTTTGAACACATAGCCTCTTATGGGGCTATTCAAGGCAATACAAGTCAGCCTATAATTCCCATGAACCTCTGATTAGGAAGGAAAACAACAACATGAACCTCTGGTTAGGAAGGAAAACAACAACATGAACCTCTGATTAGGAAGGAAAACAACAACATGAACCTCTGGTTAGGAAGGAAAACAACAACATGAACCTCTGATTAGGAAGGAAAACAACAACATGAACCTCTGGTTAGGAAGGAAAACAACAACATGAACCTCTGGTTAGGAAGGAAACAACAACATGAACCTCTGGTTAGGAAGGAAAACAACAACATGAACCTCTGGTTAGGAAGGAAAACACCAACATGAACCTCTCAAAACAATCATCTGATAATAAACTGAACAACAGCTCTGAGCTACCAAGGCAAATGAACACAACACTGTCTGTTACTGTACAACAAAAGTACAACACTACTGTTCCTCCTACCCCATAAGAAGCCTATTAGCCTATTTCCACCAAGCTGCCTTGCTTATTTCTCCTTGGCTGATATTGTGCTGTGCGTTCAGATGAACTTTGTTTCCTGCCTCCCTGCATCTCTCAACGCCCCCTTTGTTCTCCCAGGACCCTCTCTGGCGGCGCACAAACACACAACCCGCGTGTCATTCTACTTCTTCCAAGCCATATGTGAATGAACAAAGAGGCTGGGTTGAGGCCTTTTGTGGTATTTGTTCATGTTTTTCATCTGAGCTTAAAAATACCTAATGACTTTGCGGTGAGCTGATGCATGTGGCTCGTGGCTTCCAAAATGAAGTAAATTCTATCTATTCCCAAACCATGCCACTATTTTCCAATGGCCCTCGTTAGAACTTTGGCAGCTGTTAATTTGGTTGCTGCATGCTTTGCCAATATTAGTTTAAGCATCATAAAGCTTTCTGTGAACTGCAGCGAGGCCTGCTGTACAGTGGTCTTCTGAATAACACTGTTTCCTCTCTGTAGGGAAATTGACCCCTGACCTGTCAGACCTACAGTCACTAGGTAGCAGCTACAGCCTGTTCAGGTATATTCAGATACTAGCAGTAGTTTTCCTCATGTTGGGGAGCAGAAAGGTGTCTGCAGTACACTCTGTGCTGCTGTGGAATACCGTGTTGCAGGACAAGAAGTCCCCGCTTTAAAATAATGAACCATATTTACATGTGGTAACTGGCTCTCCCTCAAGGAATCACTCAACCGGGTAAGCGGTTGAAAATGCTGTTGACAGCTATGAATTATTTGGAAAATGGCAAATAATTAAAGTAAATAATAATAATAATCTTATTATAATTGTTGTATCCTATCCATTCTCATAGTAAACATCTCTTTTCTTAGATTTGCTCAACATAATGCCTCCAAATAAGAACCTCAAAAGTAAACACGGATCTTGTTCTCCAAAGTAAACCGATTGCGGTTGTAAAAAGAGGCTTTAATGTGGTGGGCATCATGTTAAAACCCTGTTCACATCATTCATCTGGTGGTGCTGTTGAAACAGACAGATATATTTGTGGAGATAGATGAAATGGTGACTGTGTTGGTGAGCTATGTGCATGTCTCTGGCTTCTAGCCACCACTCTCTCTCTCCCCCTGGGAAGAGGACCTCTGTGGGCCCTGCCTCTCCTTTCCTCCCTGCCTCCTCCTAATCCACAGCCCGCTGCGAACTCACTTCCCAGAGGCATCTGGCGCTAGCCTTTCCCTCTGCCCTGCACAGGACATAAAAGGGCACAACTGATCCCTGACGACAGGGGCTGGTGCGCGCCTTGCTCCTGTCCTGACTCCACAGTAGCCGCAGAAGAAAGGTTCCCACTGGGGTAACTGGGAGAGGCTGGGGACCTAGAGAACATCTGCCCTGAGGGCCAGAGGGGTGGGACAGAGTCTGCTGCGGTTGACGACGTGGGAACTATCCCTCTATGGCCACTAACTGCACCTCTAATCCTGAATTTATGGGTGTGATGTGAAAGCAGACAAGATAAATCATTCATGTTTCAGTTCTTTGACTTTGTCAACAAGCAGGTTTATGTGAGGTAGACCATACAATTTGTGAAACGTTGTGTGTTGTAATTATTTTGTTGGGAATGTTGGGAAATGGGGAAATTGGTGGGAAATGTTTTAAAAGGGCGTTTAGAAGGGATCTTAAAGAGGCGAGTGCTCTTGTATTGTCCTGAGAAATATCTCTCCCTCCATCTTGAGAATGTTGCAGCTATTAAAGGTGAGCCTGATTCATTTTCCCTCTGCTCGGGGCTCTGAAGTGCCATGGAAACTGACACAAATATTTACGTCAGACAAACATTGGCGCATCGAGGCATTCCTCGCCACTGTTTACGCTCCAGGCCCACAAAGGGAGATGATGCTTTGTCACACGGGTGCTACACGAATTTACACCTCTGTGCCCAGGACCTCAAACAAGCGCAGTGGCTGCCGGGGCCAGGCCTGGAGAAGGGCCAGCTTTGTCCTCAGGCACCCTGTCCTTCCCTCACCTACCTGTGAAAACCAAGGAGCAGTGGGCGCCTTCAAACACCACTATCCCCCCAACCCAGCTCCCCCTGGTCTACTGCTCTGGCAGCCCTCACCTCTCTCTGGTCCACTATAGGAACACACTGTGCACTGGTGGGGGGGTGAATCCAGGCAGCAGTCTGAAGAATTCACTGTTACATAGAAGTGACTGGATGGCTTTTCAGCATGGGAAAAGGGAAAACTATAGGTGAGAAGTCTGTACTTACCATCCAGATCCTCTGGCCTGGTGAGGTCGATGACTCTGTGGCCAATTTTGCCATCCTCTCCCAGTTTGCTAAGATGGTGACCAAGGCTCTCAAAGTGTGCCCGCTCCTACAGTACACAGAAACAGAGAGGAAAGAGAGAGAGAGACAATGAGGAACCTGAACAAATGGCTGCATATACAGTACATCTCTTTCCATATCAAGAGAATAGCTGATCAATAGAATAACTGAATGAGTCGTTTCTGAAACACAGTATTTCTTTGAAATAACTGCTAGCTCTATTGTAGAGGCGCTCCTTTGACATGATGGACGTGGATAGAGCTTCCCTTTATCATCCCTGCCTGCATTCAGCAGATGCTATAATGTCTGACATGAGGGAGGGAGGTAGAGACAGTAGGAGCCAGGGGTGCTGTAATAGAGTTACAGAGGAACACTTTGTGATCCCGGGCAAACAATAGGGACTGGGGCCCTCTCTTTGCAGCGCTCAGGTTTTCCCTCTGTAATCTTTGCTGTACATCCCCCTGTCTGTCTGGTACTAGCGCCCAGAGCTCAGCAGCCATCACGTATTCAGGGCTCATGCTTTATAGAACACACCGTGTTCTCCCTTTTGTCATGTCGCTTTATGCTCAGATTAAACTTAGCATCATGTTGTACTTGACGCACAATGAAACCCGTTCATTCTGCTCGCCTGTGACAATGTTAAACGTCATGTCCGTGTGCATTTACAGAATAAAATAACAGCTTTCGGGGCCCTCTGAATAGTTGCTGCACATTACACTTAATGTATTATGCAGGGGGAGAGTGCCGACTGCTGCTCGCTCTATTGTTAAATGACCTAGTTCAACAGTGAATGCGCAGGGCATTAGCACAGGGCTGTCTTCTTCTCTAAAGACTCAAGTAGGAGATGGACACTTTGACTCGGCATGACACAAATAATCTCTCCCCCTCGGATTCGCCTGGAAGACACTAAAAGCAGGCATGTTGCCAGGGTTCAGCCGAGAGAGTTTGTTTTACTCCCAGGGTGAGCATTCTATCTTTGCCAAAGGTGCACTATGTGTACCCCTCCTCTTCCTGTGTCTTTTCTGAGGTTGCCTATCACACGCAGTTTGTACAGACACTCAGGTGGGCTCCCTATACAATGCTAACAGCTCCCCTGCCACACACACAGACACCGACACCAACACACACATTAATCTTTCACTGTTCTCTGGGCTTTCACTCTTTTGTTTGTGTTCTTGTTTTCCACCCACATGGGAGCTTCTTTTTTATACCTCTCTCCTATCAGAGAAAATATAATGTACCATTACACTTCAGTCACTGGAGGTTAATACAGAACATCACCTGCAATACAATGCTGTTTGATTTAGTTTCATAGAACATCCTGATCAAAAGCATTTCTTCCAGAAGAAAACAGACAGTTGTTCATTCATTTCTCAGAGAATTCTTTGGTTGTTGATTGTCACAAAAAAATCCATTGTCAATTTACTGAAATGTTTTTCCTCTTTCAGTTTCCCTTTAATTGGCCAGTAAGACCTGAAAAGGATTACAAGAAGACAAATTGAGACATTTGAATTCCACTTCAAGTCTTTTCCATCATCCTGAGGCATTTTATTTATTCAAGAACTATTCCTCAAAAAGAGAGAGTATGTCTCTCTCTGTGTGTGTCCCTGTGTGTATCTGTGTGTGTCTCTGTGTGTGAAAGACAGTGAGAGTGCTGCAATTTACCATCATGCTTCAAGGAGCCATCATTATGTATCAACATCTGAGTGATTCTGATCTACAATTAACCACCACCTGCTTATGGCCTGTGATTAGAGGCTGCCTATCTGCCTTGGCTTTGCTAACTTAAGTGTTTTCTAATTATGACATATGTGCTGGTCCCCCGCTGGGCAGAAGGCGCTTTGTAAAGATAAGATAGAGTGCCATGCCTTCCCAGCGCCACGCTCCGTGTGAAGCGACACATACTGCTGTATTCATCACCCAGCCACATTATTGCACTTAATGAAAGAGGCTAGCGGCCCGATGACAAATTGACGGATGTGCGATTAGTCAGATGGGCAATGGCGGCCTGGGATGGGATGCTACATGGACAGTCCTCTCCTCTCTGCTGGGAGGGCCTGGGAGGACTCAGCATTCTGGGGGAACTGTGTAATAAATTAGCTGTCTACCCCCCCACCCCCCACTCCACTGGCCCCTCCTGATCAATCAAGGCCTTTTATAAACTCATGATCATTAAGCATCATGTTGGGCTGAGGGGATGAGTAACAGGAGCCATCCATCAAAGACTTTCATTAACAACTAGCTCAGCGCTAAACTTCTCCTTTCTCCACCACAAAGTCCCAGTGATCACACAGGGGAGGGGAGATCAGCTACCGCACCAGTCAGCTGGGGCCAGTGTTGAACAAGTTATTACCTCCACATCATTAAATATAATAGAACTTCTGTACAGTCTGATGATACATGAACAATCATTGTTACATTGGCCTATAACAGGTTGATTTAGGATGTGTTGTCTAATGTGAGTTACTGTATTCTTATGTACTCTGCTGTACTCTACTGTACTCTACTGTAGCTGGACAGTACTGTATGTCAACTACAAGGTTATTAAACATTGTACAAATATGACTTTCTCTTTCCCTGTGTTGGCAATGCTAATGAACATTAGACTAAATATGTGCAATATGCTACAATGAATTTCCATTACATTTTATACAGTATGTTTTATATACTTATTGCTTATAACCTTTATCATTTATGTCCATGCATTAGAATTACAGTTAAAATTATGGGCATAAATTATATGCACAACATCAGGCTTTTTGTTTCAAGGCTTGAAAATATTCAGTGAACTAATGCTACTTTACTACCCCTGCTTCAAGTGCTGTGATAAATTAATGGCATTTTATTATTTTATGATGTCATGAAATTTTTACTGATCACTCTGGCACAGAAGGACATGCGGTGGTATCCAGGGACGATGGCCCTCCGTCCGTCCAGAGAGACGGTACAGTATGCTCACCACCGCCTGCCTGCTGCATGCCCACTATACAGGACATGTATAATGTACAGTAGTGAGGATGGCCCTCCGTCCGTCCAGAGAGACGGTACAGTATGCTCACCACCGCCTGCCTGCTGCATGCCCACTATACAGGACATGTATAATGTACAGTAGTGAGGATGGCCCTCCGTCCGTCCAGAGAGACGGTATAGTATGCTCACCACCGCCTGCCTGCTGCATGCCCACTATACAGGACATGTATAATGTACAGTAGTGAGGATGGCAAGAGCACATAGCTTCAGCAAATGGAGAAAAGAATAGGACAACTGGGATAGGAGAGAGAGGGAGAGAGAAAAATAGAGAGGGAGGGAGAAAGAGAGAGAGAGAGAGAAAGAGAAAAAGAGAGAGAGAGAGATGCAGGGAGTGAAAGGGGGAAAGATTTTTTATAAACTTGACAGAATAAATGCACAAGTGAAGGAGAGGCAGGGAATGAAGAAGAGAGAACATGAGAGAGGGGCAGAGAGAGAGAATACAAAATATATAATGGTACAAGTTGTTCCCCTCCCATTCTGAACATGGCCTCTGGCGAGCGAGTGGTCCTTCCCTCAAATGAGTTCAGCATGCAGCCCTCATCCCACATCTCAAATTATAGCGACGAGCTCCAAGCTCAAGTGGAAAAAAAGCCACCCACAATAATCTCCTCCTCCCTGCCCAGTGCTCTTTTTGTCTCAAATTTGGTTACAAACATATTTTGTTCGATAGCAAATGGCTGCCCAGTCAAGTCATTCCATAGCCATAGAGAACAGAGCAGGGCGAGGGATGGCAGAGTCAGTGGAACTTCTTAGCTTAGCATTGGAGAAGTGTGGAACCCGAGAAGGCCCATGTCAGCACTGTGAAGAGGGCTTTAATCTGCCTGGCCACAGAACATGTGCAGGAGGCCCGCTTCTCTGCCCACAGCCACAGGGCGTATCCTGGGCCTGGGCAGCCCTGGCAGAGGCAGCTAGAGGCAGTGGTAAAGAAAGCAGAAGAAGAGGCAGAGAGAGGCAGGAGGCCCTGTGCATTGTGCCTGTGTCTACCCTATATTTACGCATCACACTGACGCTCCACTCCTGCCCCTCTCCTTTATAAATAGCCTGGCCACCACCATATGGCCTTGGATTGTCTGCTCCATACAACTGTAAGATAATAAGGATTGTTAAAGCCTGTTTAAGGTCCGGTATTAAGGACAGCTGAAAACATTGTCTAGATTTAAGTGAAAAAAAGTAGAGAAGTCCTCCACTATTCTTCTGTTAAAGGGACTGCTTCTGTAAGATACTGAAAAGCTTTACTTGACGAAAATCAAGCAGGACAGGTGCGTAAACCTTGGAGTTTGGTCATTTCCTTTTTTCGGTTTCCCAGGTGCATAGGGCTAATACCTTGATAAAAAAAGACAACTGACAAAGGCCATAATATTCTGTTGAATAACTGTTATTGTCATGTCTGTGAAAGCGGGCCTCGCAGCATATGCTGCAGCTCAAACACCTGGTCTATGGGGAGGTGAAGCACACAGCTCTCTGATCTGAGCACAATAGCAGGCTTTGTGTATCAGCTGTCACTCATCACAAAGGTCACATATGACCCAGAGTGGAGACCTTGAGGGCCTAATACTCTGCAATTTGCGCCCTGCCCTGACTAAGATGGAGACAAAGTGCTCTTTGAACATGAAGTGGTGTTACATCCCGTTTTCTCATCCCAATCTGTTTTGTATTTCAGTTGTAACCAATTGCAATGTTATTTATAATGTTGCAGCTCTCCAGTAGTTGGTAGTTTTGAGCCATTTACATCTTAAGCCCATCCAGTGGTGTGGTAAGCCAAGGGTTTCTTTCATGCAGCCTCTCTTTTCCCCTGCTCCCTGGGCCTCAGCCCTGCACTGCAGGAGCTCCACAGGCCTCATCCCCCAAGGCAGGCACAGGATCACTCAGGCCATAGATGGACCACTGCCCTAGACATCCAGTCCTCTGAGTCCTCCAGCCTCTACTGACAGCACCAGGCTACCACCTCATTAAGAGAGCAGCACAGAGTAGCATCTTAGTTCAGTTATGGAGCTGAACTGCTAACTGCTACCCGTAATCCGGGCTGGACGCCAGATAGAGTTTTTGGTTTGTTTTTAATGACAGAATATACTATCATACACCAGGCTGAGATGTTCTTCTCTTTTTCTCTGGAAGGAGAACCAAGTCAGCCACACAAAACCTGACCTTTCAACTTAATTTGCAAATGGTGCATTTAATGCATTGCCATCTCTGCTCTGTGCTGTAAAGGCCTTTCTGACAGAGCTCTCCTGTGGTTTTTTATTCCACACTGGGTTGAGATCATTTGCTGTTGTATTTTTACGGGTTTCCAGCTCTCAATGACCCTGAACTGTTCACTGGCTCCTCCGGGGACCGTTAAGTTGGGCTCACATCTCTGCCTTATCAAACCCTGTGCTTACAATAACACAATAGTACCATAACCACAACAATATGGAGAGTGAACTGAGTGACCTGGCAGACACAGGAGCCGTTATGTGCCCACTGTAACAATGCTGCAGCAGAGCACAACAGGCCCATTATGGCGTGTTCTCTCAGAGGCCCGGCCGACAGTGAGCGTGGCTCTCTCTGCAGGTCTAGAGCTCTGGGGCCAGTAACATTTTAGAGCGGCTGCAGTGCATTGGCAATTCCCCATTTTACACCGCAACTACGGAAAATAAGGGAACTACCTCAGCCAACAGCCCAACCGGGATGCGGCCTTGATGTCTTTCTGGGGAAAGGCGAGACAGAGAGACAGAAAGAGAGAAAAAGAGAGCGGGTGGCATTGTTTCAGTCCTGGCCTGGGACAGACGCCCACACACATCCACAACCTCTTTCAGAGTCATAGACTATTTTTATTCCTTTGACAGATGTGAACAATTGGACAAAGCATTAATGTAAGCAATACTCAACAATGGCACTTGCTGGCTATGGCCAGTGACTGGGAGCAGAACATAATCTAATTTGGACGGCCAAACCCATGTATGCCAGGGATTTACATTGCAGCCAAAAAGCCTTGGTTGGCAATTTCCAAGACAGCAGTCGAAAAGCAGCAGAAAATTGCTTCCAGGGCTGCAGACCAGACAAGATTATATTCAAAGTCTTTGTGAGGGCTTTGCCTGAATAGGACCTCGACACACACACACACACACACACACACACACACACAGACACACACACACACAGACACACACACACACACACACACACACACACACACTCACTCACTCACATACACATACACACACAGATTAGAGAGAAGAGCATTTCTACTACTTGCAAAAGGTTAGGAGTCAGGACTTTGTGGAACACCAGCAAAGCCCCATTTGAATATGTTCGGCTCTGAGCTGTACAACATGGGAAAGAGAATATTGTACTCATCAATAATGTAGGGAGGAGGGGGTGTCAGGGGGACAGGGGCAGTTCAATAGGTTAATACACTGGCCTTTCACCCTTTGATTTCAGTTTGGGAGATGTCAGCAGAGGAATATATTGTATCTCTACACACAGCCTCCAGTGAACAGCGGGTACTACCAAGACCAAGACAAGAGCTATGGGAATATCAACCAAGACAAGAGCTATGGGAATATCAACCAAGACAAGAGCTATGGGAATATCAACCAAGACAAGAGCTATGGGAATATTAACCAAGATAAGAGCTATAAGAATCTAAAGCAAGACAAGAGCTATGGGAATGTCAACCAAGACAAGAGCTATGGGAATATCAACCAAGACAAGAGCTATGGGAATATCAACCAAGACAAGAGCTATGGGAATGTCAACCAAGACAAGAGCTATGGGAATATCAACCAAGACAAGAGCTATGGGAATATCAACCAAGACAAGAGCTATGGGAATATTAACCAAGATAAGAGCTATAAGAATCTAAAGTAAGACAAGAGCTATGGGAATGTCAACCAAGACAAGAGCTATAGGAATATCACCAATCTGTGACACCTGAATCAGTGACTCTGAGGCCTGTTTTCTCCTGTATCTCAGTTCATACAGTATAGGACAAACTATGAAATCTCCAACCTGCAGATGAATACACCCAATCCTAACAGTTTTACCAGTTCTAGCTAGCTATGCTAATAGCAGGAGACAATTCCAGGAGTTGCAAATGGATCCTGTTGTATTTGACTGTACACATTCTCAGTTGTTTTAGATAAAAGCATCCACTGAGCAAATAAATAATGGAACAAAGTAATTGCCCTCTACAGACAATAATAACTTTCGATAAATATTTCAAAAAGGAACATTTCTTGGAAAGGCTTTTATTGCACACCATTACCTGCAGTATTAGACTTAAAACGAATCATCCAGCGATCATACACTGTTTACCAGGGGGCAGGGCTCCCGACGTTAAGGCTAATCTGAAGATGGTGCTGGCTAAAGCTAAAACTGGCGAGTGTAGAGAGTATAGAGATATTGTTATCCACATCAGAACCAACAATGTTAGGATGAAACAGTCAGAGGTCACCAAGTGCAACATAGCTTCAGCGTGTAAATCAGCTAGAAAGATGTGTCGGCATCGAGTAATTGTCTCTGGCCCCCTCCCAGTTAGGGGGAGTGATGAGCTCTACAGCAGAGTCTCACAACTCAATCGCTGGTTGAAAACTGTTTTCTGCCCCTCCCAAAAGATAGAATTTGAAGATAATTGGCCCTCTTTCTGGGACTCACCCACAAACAGGACCAAGCCTGGCCTGCTTAGGAGTGACGGACTCCATCCTAGCTGGAGGACTACTGAAAGAGCCTGTGCTTGGCCCTCCTATGTTGAACATAATAAACGGCTCTCTATACACCGGGTGTGTACCAAACTCACTAAAAGTGGCAGTAATAAAGCCTCTCTTGAAAAAGCCAAACCTTGACCCAGAAAATATAAAAACGATCGGCCTATATCGAATCTTCCATTCCTTTCAAGAATTTTAGGAAAGGCTGCTGCGCAGCAACTCACTGCCTTCCTGAAGACAAACAATGTATTCGAAATTCTTCAGTCTGGTTTTAGACCCCATCATAGCACTGAGACTGCACTCATGAAGGTGGTAAATGCATCTGTCCTCGTGCTCCTAGACCTTAGTGCTGCTTTTGATACCATCGATCACCACATTCTTTTGGAGAGATTGGAAACCCAAATTGGTCTACACGGACATGTTCTGGCCTGGTTTAGATCTTATCTGTCAGAAAGATATCAGTTTGTCTCTGTGAATGGCTTGTCATCTGACAGATCAACTGTAAATTTCGGTGTTCCTCAAGGTTCTGTTTTAGGACAACTATTGTTTTCACTATATATTTTACCTCTTGGGGATGTCATTCGAAAACATAATGTTAACTTTCACTGCTATGCGGATGACACACAGCTGTACATTTCAATGAAACATGGTGAAGCCCCAAAATTGCCCTCGCTAGAAGCCTGTGTTTCAGACATAAGGAAGTGGATGGCTGCAAACTTTCTACTTTTAAACTTGGACAAAACAGAGATGCTTGTTCTAGGTCCCAAGAAACAAAGAGATCTTCTGTTGAATCTGACAATTAATCTTAATGGTTGTACAGTCGTCTCAAATAAAACTGTGAAGGACCTCGCGTTACTCTGGACCCTGATCTCTCTTTTGACGAACATATCAAGACTGTTTCAAGGACAGCTTTTTTCCATTTACGTAACATTGCAAAAATCTGAAACTTTCTGTCCAAAAATTATGCAGATAAATTAATCCATGCTTTTGTTACTCCTAGGTTAGACTACTGCAATGCTCTACTTTCCGGCTACCCGGATAAAGCACTAAATAAACTTCAGTTAATGCTAAATATGGCTGCTAGAATCCTGACTAGAACCAATTTTTTTATCATATGACTCCAGTGCTACCCTCCCTACACTGGCTTCCTGTCAAGTCAAGGGCTGATTTCAAGGTTTTACTGCTAACCTACAAAGCATTACATGGGCTTGCTCCTACCTATCTCTCTGATTTGGTCCTGCCGTACATACCTACATGTACGCTACGGTCACAAGACGCAGGCCTCCTAAATGTCCCTAGAATTTCTAAGCAAACAGCTGGAGGCAGGGCTTTCTCCTATAGAGCTCAATTTTTATGGAATGGTCTGCCTACCCATATGAGAGACGCAAACTCGGTCTCAACCTTTTAAGTCTTTACTGAAGACTCATCTCTTCAGTGGGTTATATGATCGAGTGTAGTCTGGCCCAGGAGTGTGAAGGTGAACGGAAAGACTCTGGAGCAACGAACCGCCCTGGCTGTCTCTGCCTGGCCGGTTCCCCTCTTTCCACTAGGATTCTCTGCCTCTAACCCTATTACAGGGGCTGAGTCACTGGCTTACTGGTGCACTTTCATGCTGTCCCTAGGAGGGGTGGGTCACTTGAGTGGGTTGAGTCACTGATGTGATATTGCTGTCTGGGTAGGCGCCCCCCCTTGGGTTGTGCCGTGGCGGAGATCTTTGTGGGCTATACTCGGCCTTGTCTCAGGATGGTAAGTTGGTGGTTGAAGATATTCCTCTAGTGGTGTGAGGGCTGTGCTTTGGCAAAGTGAGTGGGGTTATATCCTTCCTGTTTGGCCCTGTCCGGGGGTAACATCGGATGGGGCCACAGTGTCTCCTGACCCCTCCTGTCTCAGCCTCCAGTATTTATGCTGCAGTAGTTTATGTGTCGGGGGGCTAGGGTCAGTTTGTTATCTCTGGAGTACTTCTCCTGTCTTATCCGGTGTCCTGTGTGAATTTAAGTATGCTCTCTCTAATTCTCTCTATCTCTCTCTCTCTCGGAGGACCTGAGCCCTAGGATCATGCCTCAGGATTACCTGGCATGATGACTCCTTGCTGTCCCCAGACCACCTGGCCATGCTGCTGCTCCAGTTTCAACTGTTCTGCCTGCGGCTATGGAATCCTGACCTGTTCACCGGACGTGCTACCTGTCCCAGACCTATTATTTGGCCATGCTGGTCATTTATGAACATTTGAACATCTTGGCCATGTTCTGTTATAATCTCCACCCGGCACAGCCAGAAGAGGACTGGCCACCCCTCATAGCCTGGTTCCTCTCTAGGCTTCTTCCTAGGTTTTGGCCTTTCTAGGGAGTTTTTCCTAGCCACCGTGCTTCGACACCTGCATTGCTTGCTGTTTGGGGTTTTAGGCTGGGTTTTTGTACAGCACTTTGAGATATCAGCTGATGTACGAAGGGCTATATAAATACATTTGATTTGATTTTGATTTGATACTGATGGGATATAGTCAAAAAGGACAAATAGAAAACAGTAAATCGTGAATATTTTACATGTCCTCAACAAGAAGGTAGATGACTAGTGAACTGTAGAATTAAAGGACATCTTCCACCTCAAAGGGCAGTAGTAAGGAGAGAGAGATGAGGAGGAACGAGAGAGAGAGATGAGAGGGAGTAGGGAGGGCAGAAGAAAGAGACGAGAGAGAAAGATAAGAGAGAGAGAAGAGATGGAAAGAGAGAGTAAGAAGGGCCATATGAAGGGATCCCAGTAATAGGGTGAGAGAGGAGGAAGGGATGCATTGTGCTCCATGGACACACTTTGTATTAAAAGATGAATTGATCCATGTGTAAGCAGCACTTAGCCCCACTCTCCGGCTGGGTCGTTACACTGTGATAAATCAATATTTAATATCCCCCTCCAACAGCCACACTAGATGATTTTAACCTCTCCTTAATCCCATTTATGTTACTTTTCCTGAATCTTCATGTAAGCTTTCACTGTGATAAACTTCCAGACAGCCGACCGGGAGCACAGCTACTAAAGAGCCCACAGTATTTATGTCAGGTGAGGCGCTTGGCTGAAATATTCATATTCTGAAACTGACCAAAGTGAAAGCTTTTATCTTGGCCGTCCGGGCCTGTGCAGACTGTTGGCTTGTATCAGGGGAAGGCCACTCCATGCTGTGCAGCGCCAGGCCTGCCCCCCCCCCCCCCTCCCTCAATCCATCCCTCCCTCCCTAGCCCCTTCCTAACCCTCCCTCCCTCCCAGGCTGAATTACAGCCCTCTGTTTTTACTGTGCCACTGTGATGATCACTCATCTGGCTCACTTGTTAGTGTGTCCCAGCACTCAGCACACACACCATCCTGATAGGGACAGTGTCACTGCAACTGTCTTTATCTGCCTTTGGTCTAGAGATGGAGCCAAGCATGGCTACAGAAGACTGATCATATTCACTACCACATTGACCTCAGAGTTTCACATTTGAGTGTCTCTTTGGTATGACTGAGACAGCATGAAGAGCTGCTCCTCAGTCCCTCTCTAAGCACTTGTAGTTCAGTCATTCACTCACTCTTGGAATCAACTGTACATTTCTTGCTGTCCCCATAGGATAACCTTTTCTGGTTCCATGTAGAACCCTCTGTGGAAAGGGTCAAGACAGCACCTTTCTTTCTAAGAGTGCAGGAGAGGTAGTGCCAAGGGTTTCATGCTAACTCATTATAGATGCAGCTACTTCTCCTAAACATAGCTGTGCTCTCTGGTAAGCTGTCCTCTGACAGACCCAGGTGGGAGGATGGAGAGAGAGGCCAGGCACATGAAGGCTGACTGACTTCCCAAAAGAAGGAGTATTTGGGGTGTGTACGGTTACCTAGGGCAACACGATAACCCCCAAAATACCAGTCATATTTTCAAACTGATAGCCCACCTAATTATAATCTGTTGTTCTTGGCTGTGTACTGTCAATGCTGTGATCTTGAACCACAAGCCTCCACAGTCTTACCTCGCTGTTACATTGACTCTATGCACACACAATGGACTCTACCCACACACCCACACATACTAACACTGACATTTATATTCTTTATCTTTAACTCTGCATTGTTGGAAAAGGACCCGTAAATAAGCATTTCACTGTTAGTCTACACTCTCTGCCCATCTCTCTGTCTCTCTCTCTCTCTCTCTGTCTTTCTCTCTCTGTCTCTCTCTCTCTCTCTCTCTCTCTCTCTCTCTCTGTCTGTCTATCTCTATATCTCTCTCTCACACAAAAGAGGGGCAGAGAAAAGTGGTATGCTCTACCTGCTAAAAACAATGGAGGGGTAGGTGTTTGCTGCCTGTTGAAAACGGTTCCTTTTAGGGCATTGTTCACACGCTGCATTCATATCATGTAGCAGCAGATTCTGGAGCTTGGCTCACCTTAGAGTCAGGGAGGTAGAGAACGCTACAGGGTTGTCCCACAGACACACCGACAGACACAGACAGAGACTGAGTGAAAACGGGAGATGGGAGTGTTAACGTTACTCCACGGGCCTCAGACTCACCCACTTAGTGGAGAACCAACAAAGACAGAGACACTGAGGAAGCGTAACTAGCTAACAGGAACAATTATGATTGCGGGGTGTTAAGGTGTACGACCATAAAAAATTGTAGTTTGAATTTCCTTTTTTAACGACACAACTCTGTGAGATGGGACTGAACTTTAAATGGTTTTATTATCTGGTGGCATGGCAAGACAAGTTGATCCCACTGAGTTGTTAAACTATTGGTCATGTCCCTTGACTTGACACACTTCAGTCTGAGCTCACTGCATTGCCACCTGCGTAGACACAGATTTACCCCTAAAACGAAATTAAAGAAGAAATCAAAATAGATATTCGTAGATTTTTTTAAATATACATTGACCTAGTTGAATGTGTTGGTTAAAAGTGTCAGGTGTTGAAATATTAATGAAGCTCCGCTCCCAGTTCCTGCCTGCTCCTCACAGCCAACTGGCAATATGGCACCAATCAGAGGGAGGTGGATGTTTTTTTCTCTCCTTGATTGACTCATCGCTTGAAGATATTTTAAAAGGGAATCCCGGGGAGGGGAGTGTGTGTGCTCCTGGTACAAAGCGCCCCTGTCCCATGTCGAGGGACGGAGAGGGCCGTATGTCTGCTTTAATTGGGCAGAGACATCAGAGTGTTAACCCGCACCGGGCAGCACCATGGTCCGATCCTCTATCACCAAAATCAACACATACGCATGCAAACACCATACGCACGCACACACACACACACACACACACACACACACACACACACACACACACACACACACACACACACACACACACACACAACACACAGCCATGCCAATGTCAATCAATCAAAACCACTACTCTGGACCAGCATTAAAGACAAACATTGGTCTGAAGAATTATATCTAAAAAAGAAAATAGCGGAAATCACTTTACTAGTTGTGGTTTTGGGCTACTCACAATGTACTCAGTGAACCAGCTCTGTTGGTGAGGAAAAAAGAGGGAGGGAAGGAGAAAAGAGAGACAGAGAGAGAAGAGTGAATAAACAGAAAGCAACATATAGGAAGATAAATGGAAGAGAGGAGAAAAGGAATGAGAGAGAATGAGACAGAGAGCTGGATGGACAGACAGACGGACGGGGTCAGGGATTCTGACCTTGTCAGCCCTGCTGCAGTTGTTGAGGCCCATGCCTGTGAGGGCAGAGAGCTTGGCCTCCATGCCCTGCTGGTGGTGCTGCAGCTGCTCTCTCTGGATCTGTTCTCTCATCTTCCTGGCCTCCTGGATGGCCTTCATCACCGCATCCTGGTCCCCGAACAGCGCTGTGGAGTTCAGGCTGGACAGGATGTCTGGGGAGGGAGTCACACCCAGTTAACCCACACACACAGTAGATACACATTCACACTATTCATTTTGATTCAAAGTGAATGAGCCCACTGGCAGGTGTTCATCATCCTATGTGGAGAATCAAGCCTTGTAGGAGGTCCTCTTCCCTTTTTTCCTGTCAGGGAGTGTGTGTGCATGCGTGCGTGTATGCTGCCTGAATCTGTGTACGGGTGGGTCTGTTTTAAAGACAGCGAGAGGCAGTAGACCGAGTCTGTCGACCTTCTTTGTGTAATTAACATCTCAAAGTTAGGTGAGGAGGGATGGCAGTAAAAGACACAGAAATAGAATAAAACAAACATGGGGTTCAAACCCCCAGTCTGAGCGGAACAGCGGAAATGCAGGCACTTTAATGAAAGGCTGCATTTAATAACAGTTAGCAAAGGCTGAGTAGAAAGGCTTAACATGAGAGGGATGGTGAAACGTGAGACCTCTTAAAAACAAATCATGTGTTACAACATCCGCAGCTCTAGATTGCATGGTTTTTAATACCAAGGTTCCACCGAGATTAAGAGTTGCAATTGTGTCAATAGTTTTGTCTACAAGGATAAACGTCATTAACTTCTGGTTCATCCAGATAAAATAGGGCAACATTCAAAGCCATTTTTACAACTTGACAGTGTGAAATATTATATGTTCAACTCCCATTATCTAAACACAGAAAATAAAACCAACAAAATATCGAGCTTCGATCCTTTATCAATGTTATGGAATTATAATGATCTTTCTTTGTGATCGAGGGGGTGCCAACTTCAAAACAGATTCAGTCAGTATGTATTGACTATTGGAGAGCCGGAGGTGAGATGCAGAGTGTGGCCACTTCTTACCCAGAGAAGACCCACGGCCCATGCCTCCGAGGGGACTGGGGATGCCGCTCTTGGACAGGCTGTTGGGGCTGGTCTTGCTGCCTGTGAACAGGCTGTGTGTGGGGGACGTGGGGGACTTGACCAGCTCTGCCGTCTTGGGCCGGGCGGACAGGTTGAGAGGCTGCGTTCCCTCCTCCTTGTGGAGATGGGGTAAGGGAGCGGAGTGGAAGAGAGAGAGAGAGAGAGAGAGAGAGAGAGAGAGAGAGAGGAAGAGAGATAAATAGGAGAGAGAGTGGAAGAGGGAGAGAGAGATAGAAGAGAAATAGATAGGAGAGAGTGGAATAGGGAGAGAGAGAGAGATAGAATAGAGATAGATAGGAGAGGGAGAGAGATAGAAGAGAGATAGATAGGAGAGAGAGTGGAAGAGGGAGAGAGATAGAAGAGAGATAGAAGAGAGATAGAGAGGGAGAAACAGCGGGAGGGAGAGGAGACAGATGTGAATAAGGGCTCCTCCTATTGGAGGATGTGTGGGCTCCCAGACAACACTCTGCTTCTGGCTAATTACTAGCGCTCCTATCTGACCGTCCACTGCTCCCCCCTCTCCCTTCCCCTTCTCTCCTCTCCCTTCTTCTATCCTTCTCTACTCTCCCCCTTTTCCGCTCCTGTCCCCTCCTCTCTCATTATTCTCTCCCCTCCTCTCCTCATTCATCTGCTGGCACCGTGCCATCATGGCTGTCCTCACAGTTGCTGAGCACCTTTGTTCACACTAATTAAATCTGATTTTGCCTCTCTGTACATCTTCATCTGTTCTCCCTCTTCTCTGGTCTAAGAATGAATAATAACCACATTACAGAGATACATGGTGATGATTAAAGATGGTTGTAAGTAACAGTCATCAAACGTCAGTTGCGTTATCTAATTCATTAAGTTGTTTTCCAATTTCCTTTCTCATTTGCCGATACTGGTGTTAGTCATTTGTTTCATGTAATACTGCATCCAACAGTGTGTAATAAATGTATAACTGGTTTAGAATGCATTCTTTGTAAAGTTGTGTGAGTTAATGTGAGATGTCGGGTCACAGGAGGACATGTCTGCTGGGCTGGTTGCAGTACAGCACAGAACAGCAGTACGGTGTGATTGAGGCTGATGGTGATCTGTGGTGTTCTCCAGGCCAGTGTCTAGGAGCTCTTGGAGAGGATACCTGCTACCTGACTGGATGGTAGTGTAGGTATTACACACGTACCAGTGGAGGAAAGTACCTGGGTGGGTCAAGGATAGCTCTACTGCCTCCTTATGTATCTCTCTAGTGAAGTGTATTCGCTGAGATTAGTCTGTATGCTGTTGTTAACAGTCTTTTTCAAAGCCCAAGTGTCTCCTTGTCCAAACATATGGCTGGCTCAGACACAGACTGCCTCAAGGCCTTGTTATTGCTGTGCCAATAACAGTTTGTCATCCAATGAAGCCAAAAGCTGACAAACAAAACTAACAGCAATCTAATTCTAACTAAAGATGAATACAGATGGGGCTTTGGGGACATATGTACTTTACATTAGTGTTTAATTATTGATAGTTCAAGCTCACAACCTTAGTGTTTAGAAGTATGATAAATACCCATAGAGCCCATTCAGAATGGCAACACAATGTCACAATATCTGAGTGAAAAGACCTGTAGGATCTGTGTAGTGCCTCTTATCTAACAAACAGCCTTGATGACATAGATCCTATAAAGTGACAGGGTTTAGGAGACAGCTTGATACAGGCCCATGGATGAGCTCCCAGGAGGCTGTGTGCCTGGGGTCATGGGGGAGGTGTGGTGGGGTTGTGGGGGAGGCCGTGTTTAGCTCCAGAGCTTGCATGCCAAAGAGAACAGAGAGAGAGAGAGAGAGCTGCACTACCATTCAATGACATGATTTAAGACCCTTCACTATAGTGATATTAAGCTAAACTTTTGCAAATGGAGGCATGTTTCTGATTATGGCCTCGCATGGTGAGAGGATGATGTATCTACTCTATGCTCCATACGGAGGTCTGGTGTATCCAGGCCATGCAGTAGCAGACCCTGCTCTCGGGTTTATTTACAAGACAATAAGAGTCATCAATCCTTCCTTTTCCCGTCACTTTTTAAACTGCATTTACATACGAGTGATTCTCTCTCTGTTCTAATGGTTTTGTTCCGTCATAATAAAAAAGGTTCTGCTGTTCCTTGTGATCTGAAACCATGTGTTCCACAAATTCTCTCACTTAGAGTGCCCACAGCCATAGCAACCATGTCCACAGAGTTCTGGTTGAGAGAGAGTGGGCCTTGTTAAAGGCCCACAGATTGATAGGCCGGTAAGAAGTTTGGCCCAGTAATAGCACAGAACACAGAACAGCAGCACCACTACCACTACTACCACTCATTTACTGAGTTATCAGCAGGCTGGGTCAAGAACCACTCCAGTACTTAAGCGGTGAGCTGTAGGTGGGTGAAGTGAGGGGTGAGAGGCAGGGACCTACCTTGACTTGAGTGATAGGGCTGGAGGATCTCTTGTCGTTCTTCAGGCCGGAGGGGAGATGGGCCCGCTGTTGTTGGGAGGCTGGGGGAGTGGCGGCATCTTGGCTCCAGGAGAGACCTGCATGCTGGCAAGCTGGGCGGCATACAGTTGCTGTAGAGAGGAGAGGGAGGAAACCCACAAGTCATTAACATCCAAAGCCAGACACCATTCAAAGCTTTTTCTCTTTCTCTCTTTTCCTCTCTTTCTCTCTCTGTCTCTCTTGCTCTCTGTCTCTCTCCTCTTTCTCTCTCTGTCTCTCTCTGTCTCTCTTGCTCTCTGTCTCTCTTGCTCTCTGTCTCTCTCTCACTCTCTGTGTCTCATTCACGTCTTCCTCTCTTTCCATGCCTGGCAGAGAACCTCCATCAAAGGTCTTTACTGTATATCAAAGCTTGAATCCAGGGAGAGACAGCAGCCTTAAAACCACACAGCCATGGCTCTCATTCAGCACACTTGGAGCGCTCTTTTTCCACTCATCACAGAGAGAAGTTTTCAGACTCAACAGGAGAGAGACTGTTCTGCTTTCCCTCCACAGTAGAGAGGTTTCTGTTGGGCTTTCTGGTCTGTAATAGGACACTACTACACAGCCACCTGAGCTGGCCCTCTATACGCCTGCCATCCCACACGGTTAGAAAACCAAACCCAGTTGGACTCCCATCACAGAACACATTAAACACATACATTATTAAGGCCCCATCCTGCCTGCTGCACATAGACCATTGATGTCATCATGCTTATTTTCCTTGGCGATAAATCAGTAACCAGTGGTGACTTACCACTCAGGCGTGTGGTTTTGATGACTGGCTAAGCGTTTAATGACAATCACGTTTCCACACTGAAAAGCGGTTGAACTCTGTATAATATTAAATATGTCTACTGCTGTCCTGATTACCTGGCAGGCGCTTAGTGAACGGGTTATTACGCATACTGATATGGCTTTGAAAACATATTTAAAATAAAAGTTGTCAGACACACATCACAGAAAAGGGGTTTGGGTCACAATTCAATAAACATCATAATTTAAATAAACTTAAGATATAAGGAAGGCAGATTGTCTATCATTGATGAAAGCTGGAGGCTTTAGTGATGCCTGTTAAA